>NW_016107909.1:437137-494374 GCF_001604975.1 Cebus imitator | reverse complement strand
AACCTCCGCCTCCTGGGTTCAGGCAATTCTCCTGCCTCAGCCTCCTGAGTAGCTGGGATTACAGGCACGCGCCACCATGCCCAGCTAATTTTTTGTATTTTTAGCAGAGACAGAGTTTCACCATGTTGACCAGGATGGTCTCGATCTCTTGACCTTGTGATCCACCCGCCTCGGCCTCCCAAATTGCTGGGATATCCCTATTCTTTTTAATGTGCATTTGTTTTCTAGTGCTCCCACTTGTGCCATGCTCAGCCCTTTGACTATTATTCCCCTCACCTAAAATGCCAGCCTTTTCTCAACTGCCTACCAATTCAAATTTTCTCTTCCCATCAAGGCCTAGCTTCTGTAATAATTGATCACTGTTTAAAAAAATTTACTATGTGCTAGGCACTATGCAAAATGCTTTATATTTATTGTATTTATGTACAAATATAGGTATAAACTATTGTGATTCCTACTTTGTAGACAAGGACATGGAGACTTGGGGAGTTTAAAAAACTTAAGTTCATATAATTTGGCAGTGTCAGGGACAGAATTCCAATGCCCAAACTTTTTCTTTACTTTTTGATGGAAAATTGATTTTTTAAAAAAATTATTTTATCAAAGTGTATTATCTGTACCCACTAATCAACCTCTCTTCATCTCTCCCCTCCACTTTACCCTTCCCAGACTCTGGTAAACACCAATCTACCTTATCTTCACGAGATCTACTTTTACAACTCCCACGTATGAGTGATAAAACCAGTGATACTTGTCTTTCTTTGTCTGTGATGCTCACATTTTAAATTATTATTGTAGTGTGCCTTTCTAGATTAGTCTAGGACAACTATTCTATCTTGGTATGATCTCACCCCAGAATGTTTATCATCAGAATTGCTGATAAAGTGAAAACCACATTAGGAAATTTCACTAAAAATCACACAAATAAGAGCTATATATATATACTCGTTCATTTCAATATTTTTTTTAGCCAAAATCAAATGAACAGCCTCAAAAGTAAGAAGATACCTATTTTCAGTGGTGCTCAAGCAAAGAAAAAATGATTATCTCAACTGGGTGTGAAATTGGATTTAGTGACTTCAAATGTAGAAATCTACGATTCAGATAGCTATGCTTTTGCAGAGAGGTTGCATAAAAAGAGGTGGGTGACTTGTAAGTGGCCTTGAGGTGTTCATAAACATAAAGAAATATAATTGCCAAACAATTAAGTCAAGTTTTTATGACCTGATAGTATTTTTTAATTGTTTACAAGACTATATTACATACAAGCATTAATGTGTCTTTGTAATTAATCCCGTTAGTATTTCAGTTAATGTTTTCCTTTGTGCTATAAAACTCTTAGGAGTCCTTCAGATGAGATGTCCCAGAAAAGTATTTTATTAGTCCAGAGCTAATATTTAATTAAAGAAAGTATGACAGAATCAAGTAGAAAAAGCTGCTTTTAGAGTGAAGGGCTTTTTAAAAATTCCTTCAATTTTACTTTTACACAAGAGATAATTTGAAAATCCTTATTTTTGAAATCCAGAAAAATTCTTTAAACAATAAAATTTTTGAAAAGTGCTTTTATTAGAGTTTACTAAGAAAGATTTCACTCATTCATGCGTTTTATTGTTTCTTAACAAACCGTAACCTAGAAAATTTTATTATAAGACAATATCTTTTCTGTAGCTGGACAAAACCTTGAGGTTTGTATAAATCTTTAAAAATTTTAAAAATATAAACATGGGCTCTTCCAGTGAAGTTCTCATGAGGAAGTGGATGTAAGAAGTGCATATCAGAAATGAACAAGTACACAAGCATAAAAATCCCCACTTGAACTATCAATGTGTCACTTGATTCAGCATATTAACCTTCTACTGTATTCAGTAGGCTATTTTTCTCATAACTTTATAAAAATGGCATAGAGAAAAGAGACATGGACACATTATTTTAAACAGACTGATTAGTGTTTGACATAGCTTGGGTGTCCCCACCCAAATCTCATCCAGAATTTTCATATGTTGTGGAGGGAACCAGTTGGCGGTAACTGAATCATGGTACTACCAGTGTGTCACTTGATTCAGCATATTAAGCTTCTACTATGTTCAGTGGGCTGTCTCATAATTTTATAAAAATGGCAAAGAGAAAAAAGACATAGCCACATCATTTTAAACAGACTCCAATTAGTGTTTGATATGGTTTGGCTATGTCACAATCCAAATCTCATCTGGAATTTCCATGTGTTGTGGGAGGGACCTGGTAGAAGGGGGGGCAGATCTTTCCTGTGCTGTTCTCATGTTAGCAAATAAGTCTCATGAGATCTGATGGTTTTAAAAAGGGGAGTTTCCCTGCACAAGCTCTCTTTGCCTGCTGCCATTCATTTAAGATGTGACTTGCTCCTCCTTGCCTTCTGCCATGATTGTGAGGCTTCCCCCACCACATGGAACTTTAAGTCCAATTAAACCTCTTTATTTTGTAAACTACCCAGTGTAGGGTATGTCTTTATCAGCAGCATGAAAATGGACTAGTACAGTAAATTGGTACCAGTAGAGTGGAATGTTGTTGAAAAGACACCCAAAAATGTGGAAGCGACTTTGGAACTGGGTAACAGGCAGAGGTTGGAACAATTTATAAGGTTCAGAAGAAGACAGGAAAATGTGGAAAAGTGTGGGACTTCCTAGAGACTTGTTGAGTGACTTTGAGCAAAATGCTGCTGGTGTGGACAGTGAAATCCAGGCTGAGGTGGTCTCAGATGGAGATGAGAGACTTCTTGGGAACTGGAGCAAAGGTGACCCTTGTTAGGTTTTAGCAAAGAGACTGGCAGCATCTTGTGCCTGCTCTGGAAATTTGTAAAACTTTGAAAGATCAAGGTGGATGGATCACCAGAGGTCAGGAGTTCAAGACCAACGTGGCCAACATGGTGAAACCCTCTCTCTACTAAAAATACAAAAATTAGCGGGGCATTGTGGTGGGTGCCTATAATCCCAGCTACTAGGGAGGCTGAGGTAGGAGAATTGCTTGAACCCAGAAGGCGGAAGTTGCAGTGAGCCAAGATTACGCCATTGCACTCTAGCCTGGGCAACAAGAATGAAACTCCATCTCAAAAAAAGAAACTTTGAACTTGAGAGAGATGATTTAGGGTATCTGGTGGAAGAAATTTCTAAGCAGCAAAGCATTCAAGATGTGACCTGAGTGCTGTTAAATACATCCAGTTTTATAAGAGGAGAAGAGCATAAAAGTTCAGAAAATTTTCAGCCTTACAATGTGACAGAAAATAAAATCCCATCTTCTGAGGAGAAATTCAAGCCAGCTGTAAACATTTGAATAAGTAATGAAGAGCCAAATGTTAATCTTCAAGACAATGGGAAAAATGTGTCTTGGGCATGTTAGAAGTCTTCTCAGCAGCCCCTCTCATCACAGGCCCAGAGGCCTAGGAGAAAAAGATAGTTTTGTGGGCCAGGCCTAGGATCCCCACGCTGTGTGCAGCCTAGGAACTTGGTGCCCTGTGTCCCAGCCACTCTAGCTGTGGCTGAAAGAGGCCAATGTAGAGCTCGGCAGTGGCTTCAGAGGGTGCAAGCCTCAGGCTCTGACAGCTTCCATGTGGTGTTGAGCTTGCAAGTACACAGAAGTCAATGACTGGGGTTCAGAAATCTCCACCTAGATTTCAGAGGATGTATGGAAATGCCTGGATATCCAGGCAGAAGATGTCCAGGCTCATAGGCGGAAGGGACTTGCTTTGTCTCAGATGAGACTTTGGACTATGGATGTTTGAGTTAGTGCTGAAATGAGTTAAGTCTTTGGAGGACTGTTGGGAAGGCATGACTGGTTTTAAAATGTGAGGACATGAGATTTGTGAGGGGCTGGTATGAAATGATATGGTTTGGCTATGTCCCCACCAAAATCTCATCTTGAATTCCCACATATTATGGGAGGGACCTGGTAGGAGATAATTGAATCATAGGGGCAGTTCTTTCCTGTGCTGTTGTCATGATAGTAAATGAGTCTCATGCGATGATGGTTTTAAAAAGGGGAGTTTCCCCTCACAAGCTCTCTTTGCCTGCTGCCATCCATGTAAGATGTGACTTGCTCCTCTTTGCCTTCCACCATGATTGTGAGGCTTCCCTAGCCACGTGGAACTTTAAATCCAGTTAAACCTCTTTGTTTTGTAAACTGCCCAGTCTCAGGTATGTCTTTATCAACAGTGTGAAAACAAACTAATACAGTGTTCTGACAAAAATACAAATGCTACACTGTCAGAGAATGGCAGAAGAGAGAATAATTTTTACCAAGAAGTCTTTTTTACATGAAATTTGAGCTAGGCTCTGAAGGAAATTAGAGTTTTGATTGGCATGTTGTGTTGCTAAAGGGAGGAAACCATAGGTAGAACTGGGAATTTAGATACCATTTAGATTACAAACACTCGAAAATCAAATTTTAAAAGTTATGCTTCTTAGCTGGGCACGGTGGTGGGCACCTGTAATCCCGGCTACTTGGGAGGCTGAGGCAGGAGAATGACTTGAACACAGGAGGCAGAAGTTTCAGTGAGCCAAGATCATGCCACTACACTCCATCCTGGGTGACAGAGCAAGGCTCCATCTCAAAAAAATAAGATAAAAAGTTATGCTTCATGTATTAGTAAATCATCAAAGACTTGCAAGACAAGTTAAGAAACCATTAGGAGTTAGGACTTGGGGAAAGATGGTAGAAAAGGAGAAATTAAAGGTGATAATGAATTTTTAAGAACAGTAATTCCATTAAATAAATGAGTGAACATATAA
The DNA here is from genome assembly GCF_001604975.1 of Cebus imitator. Taxonomy (NCBI): domain Eukaryota; kingdom Metazoa; phylum Chordata; class Mammalia; order Primates; family Cebidae; genus Cebus; species Cebus imitator. The sequence goes on along the minus strand of NW_016107909.1, from coordinate 489,617 downwards.
AGAGGAACACATATGTAAGTCAAATGATAATATGGGGTAGCATATTAAGTTTTGGGGGGCTTGCATTATTTTGAGTGGTTAGGTAGGCAGCTGGAAGTATAAAACAGAGTGTAGTGATCTAAACCTGGCAGTTATTATATTTATTCTGCATTTGCATTTGTTGTGTACTAGTACTTTATTTATCATGGAAATTGATACTGTCATTTGCAAGAATGAGTTTTTCTTAAATGGAATATCAGTTTATATCTTTTATTTGCCAGAAATAGGGATGGGGGGTAAGTTTTCACTTTGTCTGCTCTTCTGCCTCCTGCTGGGATTGCACTTTGCTCATTTATGAGCGTTCTCAAGTTAGCAATAAGTTTGACATTTACAGGAAATATGTGAAACCTAATACTTGGGTTATAGTGTCTTCTGCTGGAAAAAGTGATGGAACATAGGTGTGTTCTTGCACAAAAGAAAAAAAATAGAAGTCCAGATGTCAGAGACAGTAAAGGCTTTTCATCCTTTAAGTAAATATATATGTACCTATATATTTTACATAGAAAAATAACTCCAAATAGTGGATGTATTTAAATACCAAGGTATTTTGGTAATTTAAAATGCAATTCAGTTTATAAAAACTGGGTTAACATAAATTTCATTAACACATTTATGAAAAGCAAAAATAAATTATAAATCTGTCATATACAATTATGTCCCATTTGAGCTCAAACATAATTGTATGATTTCAGTTATTTGTGACTATGCAGCCATATGATTTTCCAAGACTATTGGATACAAAATTTTCAATTCAGTTATTAGACTTTATATGAAGCCAAATCTCCCAATTTAGCCTGGAAAAATATGTTCACCATATTCATAAATATCTCATAAATATTTAATGACTAACGATTTGTTGAAAATATAGCATTTAAATTGAAATTCCTCTAAACAAAGTTTAATGAATTTTTTTTTCCTTTTGGTTATAAAGTAACTATGCTCATTATGGAAAATATAAGATAGACTCTAGAAATCATTCATAGTATCACTAGAATAAACTCTGTTAAAAAAAAATGACACTCTGTTGTCCTGTATTTTTTCCAGTCTTTTTCTCAACTCGTGTTTTATATATTAGAGAGAAACTACAGAGCAGTTTTATGTAACGTTTTTTCTTTGCATTATGACATATAAATCTCTGCAATTTTTAAGAATTTTCATCCCAACATTGTACTTGCTTCCTTTTCCCTTTTCTACACAATTAAAGATAAAAGCTCTCCAATGCTAGCACAGAGCTTTGGATCATTATACCAAAAAGAATCTCTGCTTGTCAGAAACTCCCAGGCTCTACTTATATTCCTCTTTGATCTGGAACTGCAGTGTTGCCTACTAGTCATCATTCTGGTTTATTCCCAGCGCCCTCTACTGTTTACTCTGTGAAAACTATTTGTTCTTTGCTACAGTAGAAATTAACGCCAGCAGTCCTTTTCAACAAATTAAATTAGGCCAGAGAAACTTCTGTGTCTCCAAATATACATGTACTCTCTCACGTTTCTCAGTCCCCTTAAAGTTAAAAGGGGCTCTTTGACAAGTTTTGGCAAATGATCTAGGAGCATTAGTGGATATGTTTTCATTCCATTAGTGGGTCTATTAGCAGCATTCTCCTACTCTGTGACAGAGATTGTGAAGGCAAATGCTCACATGGCAGAGCCACAAGATGAAAGCAACCTGCATTGCTTATCCAGCTGCCTCAGAGAGTCATCCTACTGGCAATAGCCTATAAGGGAGAAGTAAACTTGGTGTGCTAAGCTATGGAGATTTAAGTGTGTAGAGTCACAGTAAAACCTAGCCAATCCTGATTAATGTATGATAGTATATTCACTCACAGTGTTTGACTATTGTTTTCTCTACTTTGAATGCCCTTCCCAAGCGCCTCGACCCCTTTACCAAGAAGTTTTTCCTTGGCTTCCTCTTATTCATCCTACAGGGCTCACCTCAGGGGCATTTACTTGGTAAACTTTTGATTGCCCCATCCCTTATTCCGGGTTAGTTGTCTTTCCCACATGCTTCTGTAGCACCATGAGTATATAAATGAACAGTTCTTGGATATTTATGATTGACGAAATTATTTTGTAGGTATTGGTTATGTAGATTTTTCTTTAGAATAATTATTAGAATAATTAGAATAGATCAGCAGTTTTCAAAGTGTTTTCTGCAGACCCCTAAGAGTCTCTTGAGACTTTTCCAGGAAATCTGTAAAATTAGACTAATGGTGAAAATAGATTAGTGGCAAAAAAGGCTGGGACTTTTAACAAATCAAGGCAAAGGCACCAAACCTACCAGGAGTCACTGTATCATTGTATTTTTCACTGCCATACCTTTGCAGGAAAAAAAAAATCCAATCCAATTTTATTTCAGAATACCCTGGAAGAAACATTAAAGATTATAAATTGTATTACATTTTGAAATTCAGTACATACGTCTTTGTTATATTGTGAATGACAAAATGAGAAGTACACTTAAGCATGGTTGCTGCATACTTGAATTAAATGGCATTCTTGAGTAAAAGCACTTAAGCAATTTTATGATTTGCAAGCTGAATGCATCATTTTTGTCATGGAATAATATTTTATTTGGTAAGAATGACTGAAAACCTATTAGAATCAGAATCAGCATTTATTTAGTATATTTAGAATCTGTATGTGGCAGATACTTTCTTGATAAAGTAAGCCTCTTACAAAGAAAATGACTATTTGTTGTTAATTATGAAATTTGAGATTTACTGAGAAAATTAGAATTTTGGTAAGCTTATTTGTGCTACCCTGAACCTGACAGCCCCGCTAATACTTAAAAAATGTTATGATGTGATCAGTGATATTAATGAACATGACTTTGTAATATAGTACAATGAAAGGTGTCAACATTTGGAGTATTTACTTAATTCAGTATATTAGTCTGTTCTCACACTGCCATAAAGACATACCTGAGACTGGGTAATTTATTTAAAAAAAAAGAGATTTAATTGACTCACAGATCCACATGAAACTGTGAGGCCACAGGAAACAATACGGGGGAGGCCTCAGGAAATAATATTCATGGTAAAAGCCAAAGAGGATGCCAGGTACATCTCACATGGTAGCAGGAGACAGAGAGCGAAGGAAGCCACACCCATTTAAACATCGGCTCTCGTGAGAACTCACTCACTATCACAAGAACAGCATGGGGGAGATTGTCCCTATGATCCAATCGATTCCCACCAGGCCCCTCCTCAGACACATGGAAATTACAATTCAAGATGAGATTTGGGTGGGGACACAGAGCCAAACTATATCACTTAGTTAACCAACGTTTTCAACAAGACATACAAATTATATCACAAAATCATGCATGAATAAAAGATCCATTCAAAATGCAAGATGTACTAATCGATTTCAATATAACATCACAGAAAAAATTTGTTGATATAGTTCAATCAACAAAAACAAAAACAAAAAAAGTTGCCTCCAGAGAAAGTAGCAAAGTTCTTACTATTCCAGATTCCTAGGTGCAGGAGAGAGTTCCCCATAAAAACTTGGCTGAAATCCCCTACATTCTCCCTTTCTGTGCTACATATAGCACTGCTGTCCTTTGCTTTGAGGTTGCTACCCACCCCAGAAATTATTGAGAGTCATGGGATGAACAGAACAGAAACTAACATATCAATTTTTAGTTGTAGGAAAATGCTAAGGGGCTTCTTATGACTACAAAAGTCAATATCCTTTTGAAACAGGGAGGCTAACAATCTGAGCAGGCTCATTTATAACAGTAAATACACAGATTCATGAAATAGCTACTGCCCATATAGGAGTGTTGGAGAAAGGAAAGAAAGGAAAATAAAATGAAATGAAAACCCAGCAGAATATAGGTAAGAATGGGAGGATCTACCTTCAGCCTTCATACACATACTATTCAGAGGATGTTGAGGGCCCCAGTCCCCTTCTTTCCCAGAAGAATAACCTTTCCTAAGAGGAACACATGCCACAAATTCAGATTTTACTTTTTTGTTTTGTTTTGTTTTTCTTTTTGACAGGACCCAATACTCTGAGAAAATGAGAGAGCCAAAAACGCTACTCATTATTTGAAGCAATGCTTCCAAGGATGTTAAGGAATCACAAAAAGCAAACCAACAAATTCAGTAGTTTACGGGATTCAAAAAGGCCTGTAGAATGTCTTCTGGCTGAGAATGAATGAAGAAAGAAATGAAGAAAGAAATATAGGCAGCTAAGAACTCAAAAGACAAAACTCCAAAAAGAGTTCAGTAAAAAGGAAACTTGATATAGATGCTGGTTTTACAGAAAAATCAAAGTTACAGAACCTGTATCATCCTATAGACACCATAAAAGTCCTAACTAATATTTAAGAATAAAGAAGAGATAAGGAGCAAATATAAAACCGTTTAGATCAGCTACATAATAGAAAATCACCAAGCCAGTGATAATCCAGTTATCACTGTGCAGTGCTCTAAAAGAAGCATCCTTCCTAGGACTTAAAAAAATTATGATTATTGACTGGACATTAAGTTTATGGACTTGGCAAACACTGAGGTCTCTGAGGTTTCATTTCTTTTGATATAAACTAAAGAAATATCTAGGATAATCTTTTAAAGTAATCATTATTTTTCTTTTCTTAATCTCAGGATTTTAAAGTATAGAAATTTAATGTGTGTAATAATCTACATTGTCATATCCTTTTAAAATACTTTCATTGAAACCTCTTTTGTACTATGCATGGACTACACACATCTTGTTATGCACATTTAATTAATTTGTATAAAATATTTAAAATAAATATTTCTAATCAAAACTACCTGTGCCAAATTTTGTACCACTCTTAATGACAACATTGAAACTATCAAGAAACATAGTTAAAAATTGTATTTTATTGGCCAGGCACAGTGACTCCTGCCTGTAATCTTGGCACTTTGAGAAGCCAAAGCAGGAGAATCACTTGAGGCCAGGAGTTCAAGACCAGCCTGGGCAACACAGTGAGACCCTGTCTCTACTTTTCTTAATTTATTTTAAGAATAAAACAACCAATGTAGTAGTAGTTCTTTTTAAACAACATTACTTAAAGTTTATATAATTAAGTAGAGCACACTTTAATTTGTAACATTTTGTTTACGGTATATTTTAAAATATCCACGGAATTATCTATTTGTTTTGAATAGTGTATGGTGGACATAATATTAATTGGCAGTATTTGATTTTAATAAATAATTCATATATTTTTTTAAGGCAGAGTCTTGCTCTGTCACCCAGGCTGGAGTGCAGTGGTACAATCTCGGCTCACTGCAACCTCTGCCTCCCAGGTTCAAGCAATTTTCCTGCCTCAGCCTCCTGAGTAGCTGAGACTACAGGCATGTGCCACCATACCCAGCTAATTTTTTGTATTTTTAGTAGATACGGGGTTTCACTGTGTTAGCCAGGATGGTCTCGATCTCCTGACCTCGTGATCTGTCCACCTTGGCCTCTCAAAGTGCAGGGATTACAGGCGTGAGCCACCACACCAGGCCAATAATTCATAAAATTTTTAATACATAAAACAGCTGCATCTGCATTGCTACTTCTCATTGCAAAGTTTTGTCATTAACAAACCTTAATTCAGTAACATACAGAATTCAGTTTAAGTTGTAGTTTAAAAATTTATCAATTAGGTGCCATCAAGCTATTTTTACTTTAAGGTATAGAAATATTTAATTGTAATAAACATTTTTTTAACAAAATTTGAGTTTGCTATTCCACATTAATAAACTCTGGCTCTCAGAGGCAAATGGGAACAAAAAAGATTCCAGCTCCCAGACAGAGTTCTGGCGTGGATTCACATGGAACAATTACACTAGTGTGCAAATTGCATCTGAAGGTTTAAAAACATAAAATTACAAGATTAATTAGAATCTCAGTAGTCACTAGTATCACTTTCTATAATCACCTTTCCATAAACTCCTAGCCCCACCCCAAGACTAGATCCTTTAATCTCCTCTGCCCCTTCTAGATGAATGGGTGTCCAGGCTCCACCTGAATGAGAGCCAAATTTGCCAGACCATGATACAGAGGACATTTTTATAGAGACTCAAGTGAGAAATATAAAATACCTTACAAATATAAATGCCTTTGTGAAAGTAATGCTGATGTCATTTCCCAGCATGGACTTCTTACTAGTATTAAGTATTACCCAAAACTATAAGGAATTTTCACTTGTTTCAGAAAAAGCAAGCCAGCAAACACACAAACACATAACACCAACAAACAAGAACCACAAAAATGTGAGTTGTCAACATCTCTGGTTAAAGTCACGTCCTTATCCTGGACTTCCATGACTAAGAGGAAGGATTGTGTAAAGTGGGTGTTGTTCTGCATTCTTGGACATGGTTGTTAACCTCTTGGTATCTGTTTCTTCATCTATAAAGTTAAAATAATAATAGTATTCTTCATGAATAGACAGAAGGATCAATTGGGATGACACACACAAAGTCACTGGAATTGTGCCTGACACATAGTAAGAACTCAATAAATGTTAAGCATTACTGTTTCATTTATGATGATGATAATGAATACAATATATGATGTTAATTACCACCAAGGGGATTAAATATCAAGATCATTAATAACTGAAATTTAATATACTGAGACTACTTTTAAAGGCCTTTGGTCTTTGAACGTTTTAAGAAACTGAGTTTACGTATCATATAAAAGGACTAAAAATGCCATTTAAAAGTAATTTAATAAAATTTTAGGACAACAGTTATTACACATACACTTATTTGGAATCTTTGACAAATGCAAAACGTAGTTATCAGTAGATAGTGTAAAATCTATACTTCCTGGAGTAAAAAATTCAGTAAGTAAAAGACTTTCTCATAGATCTAATCTAGGTCACTGAAGCTCAAGTAAAATTTAAAGACTATATAGGACTTGTGAAGACACTAAATCAAATTTTCAGTAAATACCAGTAAAAATTTTAACTTTTTAAAAGTGAGTATTACAGACTGTCGTCACTTAATGCGTGGAGACCGTGTAGTTCATAAAGCAGGGTCCTATGCTTGCTTCTAGGAACTGTGGGACAGGGACCATGACCGCAATGAACATTTGTGTCACACAAAAAACTCAGCTGCAGACACACCGCGCGGTTCCCGCCTCCAGCCTCCGACCCCTCCATAACTTCCTTCCCAGACCCCCACCCCCGCCGCAGCTCCCAGAACCATCTTTTCGGCCTTCCCATCGTCCCCCAGGCCAAGACCCGCTCAAGCCCGCCTTTCTTTTGTGTGCGTGTCGGGTTAGCTCCTTGCCAAGGAACCGTGAGCTCTTAGATCAGCCAGAGTTACTGCACCGACTGCAGGCCGCCGTCGGCAGCCTGGTCAACCGGCGGCTGCGAGCTTCCCTCACCTACTTCTCTCTGGGCCTGTGATTCCACCGTGACGACGTGGCCCTGGAGGGCATGGAACGCTCCTTCCGAGAGCTGGCCGAAGAGAAGCGACAGGGCGCCCAGCGTCTGTGGAAGACACAAAACCCGCGCGGAGCCCTCTGCCATGCCATCCGGAAGCGGCCTGGGAGGAATGGGAGAGCAGATTGAGCACCCTGCAAGCCGCGTAGGCCCTGGACGCGAGCCTGAACCAGGCCCTGCTGGATCTGCACACGCTGAGCGTGACGCAGGCTGACCCTCACCTCTGTGGCTTCTTGGAGAACCACTTCCTAGGGCACGAGCAGAAACTCAGCGGAAGATGGGCGACCACCCGACCACACTCGGCAGGCAGGAGGGGCCCAGCCCGCGCTGGGCAGGTGTTTTCCTCCAGCGCAACTAGGAGCCTATGGCCCCCGACTGCTCCCTTCAGCCTCAAGGTACTTTGTATTTATTTATTTACTTTTAAAAAGAGTCTTGTTGTGTTGCCCAAGCTGAAGTGCAGTGGAGATCTTGGCTCACTGCCACCTGCACTTCCTGGGTTCAAGTGATTCTCCTGCCTCAGCTTCCCGAGTAGCTGGGATTACAGGCGTGAGCCACCACCACCAGCTAATTTTTGTATTTTTAGTAGAGACAGGGCTTCATCATGTTGGCCAGGCTGGTCTCGAACTCCTGACCTCACGTGATCCTGGGTTTCAGCAATTCCCCTGCCTCAGCCTCCTGAGTAGCTGAGATTACAGGCATGAGCCACCACCCCCGGCTAATTTTTGTACTTTTAGTAGAGACAGGGTTTCATCATGTTGGCCAGGCTGGTCTCGAACTCCTGACCTCAAGTGATCCACCCAAAGTGCTGGGATTACAGGCATGAGTCACGGCCCCAGCTCTCCAAGATACTTTTTAACCACCTCTCGCCCTCCCCCAAGCCATGGTCCAAGTAGAAGCAAACCTATTTACAGAAAAAAAAAAGAAAGAGAGTAAACCCACCCACGAATTCTCAAGAAAGCAAACAAAAACCAGAAAGAAAACTGTCATTGAACAGTTTGCTTTTAAATTTGTTTTAATTAAAATACATTACAGATTTTCAGGGTACATAGTGACTTTTCCAAAATATGTTACAAAGAAGGAATTTCCACAGGAACTTTTGACAACTGTAAAGAACTACTACTCTGCCAGGTCTCTGTACGTCTAAAATGTGCTGTTTTGTCTAGTTTTGCTGATGGTGAAATTCTTTCACAATGATTGCAGGAATTGATCAAAACCCCATACAAATAAAATAACGTAACTCAGGGCCTACATTCAGACTAGATTTAGGTCACAACCACACCCCTTCTACAAAAACTGTGACATGAAGGCATATATAGCATGTTCCAACCCAACCCACATGAAGTATTGATTCCAGTCACTCACAGTGACTAATTTTTCACAATTCTAGAAAGTCTGAATGACAAAAACCAAGAGTTTATGCTGTGGTGAGATAGCCATCATGTGAGTTAATGAAATAGAAAAAATAATTTATATTATAATAGTCTGTTTTTGATGTGAACACTTTCTTTGCTTAGGCCTTTCTGGACCAAACCTGAAATGTCTTGTTTTGTCTTGTTGAGTTGGCTTAGAAGTTCATAAATATTCCTTCAGGATGGCAGTTATTTCAAAACAGCCATTGTACACACTAATTTAAAATGCATGTTAAACAAGGCTTAGAAGTAACAGGCAAAAATGACCTACAATAGTTGCTAGGAGAGTCTTTTCTCTTAGATACCAGTCTTAGAGGCAATCCAGTTGCGGTAGGTGGTCACTCACATGTAGACCCCTGGACTATTGATTGCACCACATTCATTCCTTCGCCAGCTCACTACTCCAACAAGGTACCAAATATTTCGAGAATTAGGATGAACTAGTGGTCCTCCAGAGTCGCCTGAATAAAACAAAGGATATTTATCATTGTGAGAATTTCCTTTCAGGTACTTCATTTACACCAGATTATAACTCTAGATAAAGTTTGTAAGTTTAGCATTTAACCTGCAGTATAAATCCCTGTGCCACCATTAACTTCAACTGTGACTAGTAGAATTCCTTCCCTAGGACTCTGGGGTTTACCTGAAACTGGAAGGTGTGATTAATTTTCAAAATTTATTTATATCTTGGAGACAGGGTCTCACTCTGTCTCCCGACCTGGAGTGTGGTGGCATGATCATAGCTCACTGCAGCCTGGAACTCAGCTCAAGCAATCTACCCATCTAGCTTCCTCAGTAGCTAGGACTATGGGCATGCCATCACACTGAGCTAACTAATTTTTATATTTTTCTGTAGAGATGAGGTCTCATTGTGATGCCTAAGCTGGTCTCGAACTCCTCATATCAAACAGTCCTCCTGCCTTGGCTTCCCAAATTGCTTGGATTTCAGGCATGAGCCACTGCACAGAAGATATGATTTAATAAGTTACAAGCTTTAATTTCATGACAAAGCTTTGGAAGATATATGAATATACTTGGAATATAGGACTTCATATCTGAGAAAAGTATCAGAACTCTAACCATAAGGGGGTAAGAAAATGAGAGGAATTTCAGAACGGGTCGAAAGTAACTGAAAAAATCCTGAGACTGATTATTTATTGAAATGTAGCTAGGAGTGTTGACTGTGGTGCTAGACAGTCTCGGTTTATATGCCAGTTCTGCCACTTACTGTGTGTATGATGTGCAAATTACTAAAATTTCCTCTGCCTCAATTTCCTCATCTATAAAATGAGAATACTGGTATTACCTACATCATAAGGGTGTAATGATAATTAAATGAATCAATATTTGTAGAGGACTTAGAACAGTGTTTGACTCAGAATAAATCCAGTATAAATGTTTGTTAAACACTTAATAACATATGTTGCATGTAGGGAAGAATTGCTTTAGTGCCAAAGCTGAGAGACTTTGACAGGATTGGAAAAGTGCAAATTAATTGAAGTATAGAATTGTCTTCATATTGATGATTTTCATAAAGTAAGAGCAGTTATTTACATACTATCAGTCAATGTAAACAATGGCCAGAATTACCTGGCAGGCATCAATATTTCCTTCCATGTACCCAGCACATAGCATTGTGTCCTGTACCTTACCATGATAGGCTTCTTTAGCATTACAAGTGTTTGTATCAATAATCTTCACAGGTGCTTTCTGAAGGAACACTGGGTATTTACCTAAAGGTAGTAAATATGATCAGCAAACAAGCTGAAAGAGCTGGATGACTTGCTTTATCCTCTGTTACTTAAGACCTATATTTGACTGTTGCATACTTTTAGAATGAAAAAGCCCACTCACTTTTCTCACTCAAACTGATAAAAAAAGAAATATTCAAATTATAATTTGAAATCTCTTTCTAACCTTACCTGTCTCTTTATCTCTCTTCCCACATCTTTGGACCAGAGCTTTCTCAGTTGGCTTTTCAAGGTTAGGGAGGTTCTACAACTAAATTGGTTTCCTTGGAACATTTGAAACCAAGGCAGTTTGCAAAGTCGTAACTCCATATATACTATTCCCTAAGAGATTGTCTGGGAGTACTCAGCATCTGGAGTTAAATAGTGCCTTTGACTCTACACCTAGATTACGATTTTCATATTTCTTCTCTACCTTACATGGTATGTTAAGTTTTCACTGATCTTACCATTAAAGTCTTCCCCACCCTGTAACAACAACTCCTTCACCAGGTGGAAAAATCTGTGTGGCTTCAGGAAGACAAACTCGATGTACATCATTCTTAAATAAAACTTTTCTAGTTAGCAGTATAAGTGCAATATCATCATGATGGTCATCCTGGATGTAGTCCTCATAAATAATGATTTGTTGAATATCATGTTGCATATAGGGAAAAGTTACTTTCGTGCCAAAGCTGATAGTGTAGTTTTTTGAATTTTTTGTACTAAAGAAACAAAAATCATTTTTTTGTATTTATTTCAAGATAATAGACATACATTCTGCATCTACTGTACTATTCTGTTTGCATAAATATTTCCTTGCTCTGTAGTTCATTAGCAATGATATAATCTGATTTTTTAGCTCATTCAAAAAATCTTGAGTTTCTACACCATACACTATGTAAGGCAATGGGGGTATAGAATAAAAATAAATGGCCATGCCATCAAAAAGTTTAAATCTAGTGAAAGAGAGGTGTAAACACTAGCAGTTGTTATATGTTAAATAGTGGCATATATAATTAGTGGGACTGCAAAACAGGAGGACATAAATCTGTATTCTTAAGGGAATGGACGATTTCTTAGGGAAAATAGCATTTTGGATAAGACTATGGGACTAAGTCCTATTTGCCTAAAGACGAGGAGATGGGGATGGGCATGTGCAGAGAGGAAGATAGGTATGAAATAGAATGTGTTTCAGCAACTACAAGTAGTTTAGGATGTCTATAGTATAAAGTAATGAGAGGTAAGTATCATGTGAAGAAAAAAATGCACTGTCAAGAGTGAATGATTCTTCCTATTTTGGCTGGTAAAGTAGGAAAACCTTAGATAGGCTTACCATGTAATTTGTCTTCCAAACCAGGACACTTTTGAGAATGAAAGGGAGTGCTGCTAACATTTAAACCGGGATAACAGGTGCAAACTGGAACTTCCCTCAAAGCCTTCAGTTTCCATAGCCTTGGGCAACATGATGAACCTACACTTTAAAACAGTGAGCTGCACTCACCGAGTATCTTTCGCTGATCAGTGGTGCTCCACAGTAGTGTTGCCCATTCATTTTAAGGCTTGCTTGCCATGGCCATTCTCCTTCCTGAGCAGTGGAACCTCCCCTGACTCCATCAAATATAGGTGACATCCTGGTTCGTCTCCCACAGCCTGTCAGAAAAAGTCAGTTTTGCTTCATTAAGAATAGGAAAATAATGTTTGATTACAAAGCAGAGAGTGAGCTGAGTTGGCTTTGTATGGTTATATCTGACAATATCTTGTGCTGATAGGTACAGTGTAATCTGTACAGGAATCACTAGCAGCCAGTGGATTGCTTGCATACCCAGCATACTGTCTCCAAGACACCAGCACTTAGAGAATGTGTGAGCTGTGGAAGGCAGATAAAGTTATAGTTAAGTCCATGCTCTGCAACCAGACTCCTTGAGTTTGAATTCTGGCCTCACCATTCACAAGCTGGATGAATTTAGACAATTATTTCACTCCTTTGTGTTTCAGTTTCCCCATCTCAAAAATGGAATGACAATCACCCATATGCAGGATGGTTACAAAGATTAAATGAATTACTGTATGTGTAAAACACTTAAAACTGTGCCTGACCAATAGTAACAAAAACTGCTATGCTTTAGATTATCTCATAAATTTAATTAAAAAGTATCTGAACTTACAGTTGTTGATAATTTTTACAGCATTGACCTTACTGATTTCTGAAATAGAACAAAAAATTCATAGTAAATTTAAAAACTAGCACCACAGACCTTGGGGCAATGGATTAAGATGGTAGGCCCAGCAGGGCAAAAGCGTTCATAAATAATTTGGAATTTTAAGAAAAATTGTTAACACAAAGGGGAGAACAGTGGTTTGCTGGAGTTGTTTTTATTATAAATGAAAGTATGATATGAGGTGCCATCTTTATGGTTCTGCATGAGAGAATTCTTTCTTATTTAATTAAAATTGTATTTTACATCATCTACAGTGGAAAACTGTGAGTATCTTTCTTAGAAGAAAAGGGATTCCCTATAAGTAAACCTAATTTCTGTCAGTATACAAAAAATAACTTTTAAAAAGTGACCTGTCTTATAATGGTGGAGCCTATGCTGTTTTTGAAATTTATAGGAGATTTTTTAAAGATTAGCGAGACACATCAGTGCTTATAAGGACCGATAAAAGTATTAATATCTGCTTTAGAATGAAAAGCAGCCTGCCCTCACCCCGAAACAAAAAGTTTGGTATTATTGCAATTTGATTCTGCTCTTAATAGTGAAAAACAGAAATAATTGCTCTGATGTAAAACAGTGACGTTCACTTAAAAATTTGAAGATCAGTTCTCTGTCTGATATTTGTGACATATGCTAGGGTAAAATGATGAAAGTAACACCACTCCCAACATTACCTTACCGATAAGCCTCAGAGAATTGGAATCTGTAGTCAAGGATCCTGAGTGGTTCTTCAGCATCTGATGTAAAATACTTTCAATTCTTTTTCTTGTGTTTTCTTTCATTGATCTGGGACCCTTGAATACCAGCCATATATGTGCTGTCACGCTGTTGTTATCAGGACTGGAAACAACATAAAGCTTTTATATATTACTGAAAACAGCATTTCCTTCCCCATTGTCTGATCTTTCATATCTTGGTTTCTTTTTTTATGGGTTTGTGGAGTACCTTTAGGTCGAGCACAGGACCATCCATCTTCTTCCTATATTTGCTTGAGACAGCATGCATGCAGCTGTATTATTCAATTTAGAGGACAAGCAGTTACATGAATCTAAAAAAGGGAGGCCAGACGGCTTGTGCCTGTAATCCCAACTCGGGCAGATCACCTGAGTTCAGGAGTTCAAGATCAGCCAGGCCAACAAGGTGAAACCCCATCTCTACTAAAAATAAAAAATTTAGCTGGGCGTGGTGGTGTGTACCTGTAATCCCAGCTACTCAGGAGGCTGAGGCAGGAGAATCGCTTGAACCTGGGAGGCGGAGGTTGCAGTGAGTCAAGACCATGCCACTGCATGCCAGCCTGGGCAACATGAACAAAACTCCAACTCAAAACAAACAAACAAAAAAAAAAACAAAAAAGAAAAACAGGAGTTGCCTGAGGCATGGCGTAAAAGTATCACCTAAGAACTAGGATGATTTATTAATATATTCATCAGTCACTTGTTGAGCAACTACTATAGACAGGCAACTGAACTGGGTACTATTAAGTGATGCAAGGTGCAACAGTGACTAAGACATAGCTTCTACCCTCAAGGACATTGTAGATTTTTAGGGGAGATAAGACATATGTACAAATTACTATAATAAATGAGGTAGAAGCAATAATACATTTATGTGGAGATATTCCTAGGAAGGTTAAGTCATTTTTTACACAAAATATCAGAGACATTTGCATGGAGGAGGTGACATACACACTGACCCTTAATGTATTTTTGTTTCTACTTCATTATCAACCAGAAAATTGCATAAATCAGAGATAAGAGGGAATATTTCTTCAGAATAACTGATGGCAATAATATTAATTAGCATCTATTGGGCATCTGCTATATTCCAATGCACTTTGTATTACATAGACTATATACTTTGTTATTGCATTTATTAGCACCCTTAGTCTCCACAATAATCCTGTTGCTTAGGTGTCATCTTCATGTTATAGACAAGGAAAAATTGAGGCTCTGAGAAGTTACATAATGTATTCAAGAGTAAGTACATACTACACTAGAATTTAGATTTAGTCCAGTTGACTGTATGACCTGGGCTCTTTACAGAGCTGCCTGTATGCTGCAAACTGTCACCTTATGCCCACTCATAAAGTAACAGCAGTGTGTAGGAGACTGAGCTCAACCAGGAAGGATCTTTAATACTAGCAAAGGGGTAGCAGTGATGGAAAGCTGTTGAGTTATACTGTGTTTGAGGAAGATTAATCTGACTGTGGTTTTTAGGAAGGGTGTGTCTGGAATCGAGAAAAGGGCAGCCAGCCTGAGGAGCTAGCTAGCCAGCAGACATGTAGGAATTGTTACGAAGTCCTGAGGCTTGTGTCTGAAGTGGCATTATTGTGCTTTGGGACTCCCTCAGGGATGCTCAATATTTTTGTCACATAAATCAATAACAATTCCTGGGAAGCACTGAGGTCATATAAGTTTGATTATTATATTTGATTATTATAGCAGTGTATGCCAAAGTGAAAAGCTCTGTCCTGTGGCCTCTTCAGGACTTCCTTTTGGTCCATGCTGTTTATAGTTACTTGAATTTGCATGCATGGGAAAGCAAAACAGACATCTCTTGTGGTTGCAGTCATCTCTGAGAAATATCTGGGCCCTTCAACTTTAGTCTCACATTTATGTTCAGTACCAAAATTGACCTCCAATGTTAATGCTAGTTGAGAGCTTAATCTTTTCTACATTCCAGTAGTCCCAGGAGCAGGGAAGAAGAGCACACATAATCCTGTGGCACTGATGGAAGTAAAAGCAATAATTGCCTTCATCTGAAATGTGTTTATTTACAAGTTTTTCCACATATATTTTCTTATCTATCCTGAATACAGTTCTGTGAGTGAGGCAAAGCAAGTATTATTATTAACATATATTGAGATAGAGGAACAGACTCAAACTGATACAGTAACTTGCCAAAAACTCTAGGGCTAATAAATCACAAAGGCTATGCTCAGGTTGTCTAAATCCTATTCTATGGCTACCTGGGCCAGTCCATGCCACTCCAAAACCACATGCAGGGAACACAGCATAGCTATTTTACTTCTTATTATGGTGACTAGAAGGTTTTTCTTGATCGTGAAGCCTAGTGTAGATAGGCTGTCTCCTACCCAGTATCTACTAAGAATTCTAGGCGTATTTCCACTAAGTGTTTATCTGACTGGCAAGTCACAGGATAAGAGAAATCAGGATCTATACTTTTGCTACTGCTAAATAAAAATGTTAGAGCATCAGACATTCGTCTATGGGACTATCTAATGTTTTCTGGACATAGATATTTAGGAAACCAAAAGGATGAAACATTTGTAATTTGAGGATTAATGTATTGGCAGTACATCTAGTGAACTCAACTATATAGCCCAATCTCTGCTTCGGTTTTACATTGAAAAATTCATCTGTTATTTGTAATAATGCTTGGTATTCATAGCTTATTGGCTAAGGACTATAACATATTAATAGACTCTTTTTACAGAGAAATTTGAAGTTTAGTGCTATGTATAATGAGTTAATCTTTTTTCTGATGGTTAATGTTAGTTACTTACACCAGTGTGATGACTCGAGAAGAGACCTATTGTCTGTAAATGCTAGAACTTTGAAATGCATCAACCATCTGTTAAGAGAGAAAATAGAGTCAAATATCAAATTCCAATATTTATATTTCAGAGAATTAACAATGAAACAAATATAGAAAAATACTAACTTACCCATTCTCAAGAATTTTGCTAAGATAGTTATTTTCTGGTGATGTCTCCCTTTCATAATTTCTATTATATGGGATATCCAGCACTTTAAAGCTACCTTGGTAGAAGTAGATCCTGTTTGCTGTGAGATCAAGAAAAGATCCAAGAATTATTTAAATTAAATAAACTTCAAATCCAGATATAGATTACATAGTAATAATAACTAGTATGTATTGTGCTCATATTAAACATTGATAAAGTCTTGTGAATTATTTAGGTAAAGTTGATTAGATCATATAGGCATTGTGTTTTTAGGACCAATAATGGGATAGATAGATAGATAGATTCCTGTCTCAATCAATATGTTACTCTGTCTGAACGTTGTCTGAGATATATATATATACACACACATATATATATACATATATGTATATATAGATAGAGATAAGAGAATGTTTGAGATAATAGATGAAGATATAAAGTTCAGACACTAACATATTGGCTGAGACAGGAATTTATACTATAAAGAGATTTCTGTCTATAGTAATCAATTATCAGATTATGAATAAAAATAGTTACCATGTAAGTATCTTTTATGCAAAGATACTTTAGAAAAACTTTATGAACTATATTAATCTTTCAGGGGAAGTGTAGCCTCAGAAAGACTAAGTAATTTACCCAAAATTATATAGCTACTAAGAAGAGCCAAGGATCAAAACTCAATTTATCTGAAAGAAGAGCCAAGGATCAAAGTTCAATTTGTCTGACTCCAAAGCCCACACTTAAGTTATTACATTTCCTTCCTAAATTTTCATAGATACTAAGGTACTTGACATATGACACCTATTGTCTCCACTGCGATAGATATTAAACATTTAGGAATATGCTAGAAGAGTGCCTAGCGTATAATATGAACTAAATAAATATTAATATTATTTTGCAATATGATTATTGCCTTTGAAGATCATATTGTGTAAGAGACGATATGGATGAAATCATTAAATGAGGTATTAATAAGATATGATTAAACGGCAAAGTTTATTTTTCAATTGAAAGTTCTATGTGAATGCAGAAAAGAAGACAATATGATTAAATATATTATCACCATAAATGTGAAAATATTTTATAGTGAAGTTGATGGTAAAAGAAGTCAGAAGGTTCTAAATAAAATGCTGAAAATGGGTTGATTATGAATGATTTATCAAGGAATATTGTTAATTTCTGTTAGCTTTTCTGTGAGTCACAGATCTTTTACTATAGAGATAAACTGATAAAGCTTTATAACAGAGGTTTACTAGGGATTTTATAAGTAGTAAAAATTAGATCTTGAAACTAGGTTTATGCACTAGATTTTTTATAACTAGCAAAAATTAGACCTTGAAACGATGTAGCTTCTCTCTCATAATTCACTCTTCACAATGCATCATTCAGTTCTTTATTTGGATTCCTAATTATTTCTACCTATTACAATGTTCAACAGCCATGAATATTCCTTAATTAATACAGAATTGAATTAATTAATAGATTGGCAGAATATGGATTGGTTTGATTACAACTGAATGGAGTTCTTTTCCAAGAGTGTGTGAATAAGCTGATTATTTAATGTCTATGGCAATTTAGATAAAGAAAACATACCCTAGAACATGAAAATCAACTCTTGAATATCCCAATGTCCCATTAAGACTGCTACACAGAATTAAATTAATTGATTAAATTAATTGATTTAATTCTGTGTAGCAGTCTTAATGGGACACTGAGATTGCTCACTAACTACACTGAGGTCACTGTGAATACAGCCGTTGTGCTTAGTTGATACCTAATGAGATAAAAATAACCTCTGGGAATGGGATGTCTACAAGGCATACTTGTAACATATGATTAACATTTCTGTCTATATAAGTAGTTTAAATCCCAGTATGAATTGAGAAAGATGGATGATGGAGCAGAAAAAAAAAAGGAAATCATTCTATAACTTTTCTATAACTTAATTATTTAAAACCTATTTCTGGAAAGAAAACCTAAAACACACACACACACACACACACACACACACACACACACACTCTCACACTTTTTTCCTGAGTGCTCTGGCTACAATATCAGGGTTTAAGCATAAATTATGAGAGGTCTTCTATCTAAATCTGACAGAGTAAAAGTACTACATTTTCATACCTCTAAGCCCAGAAAAAGAACAAAAGGTAAGAACAGAGGGCTCTGTTCTAAGGAAACAAACAAACAATGCAGCTATAACTTACAACTTCAGATTTTATAATGTGAAGTAAATGTGCTCTAAATTGTGAAATATACCCGAAAGTGAGAGATTATATACAACAGAATCATATCACAAATTAAGCTAGACACACACTTCTCTAAAAGTTCTCAATGATTGAGTATTAAGACTTCAGGGCCTAGACAAAAACAGGAGTATTTTTTAAAGGCCCATTGTAACACTGCAAAATGACAGAAGTAATAATGAAAGTGAAATCATACAGTTGTGACATTTTTATTGTATATGATCCAATCTTCCAGCTAAGGCAACTTGTTGAAGATAAGCTAGGGAAAAGAAAGAAGGAACAACAGAAATTATTATATCATAATTCAAAGAGTCTGCAAATTAGGGAGATTTTTTTTCAGGGCCACCCCAGCTTCTTACCTCTTAAAAAATGAAAGTAAATGAACCCTGGGATTAAAGGAAACAACAGTAAGATAAGAGAATGGCTGTGATAGTAGATGAAGATATAAACTGTAGACTCCCTCAGCCTGGAAGTCCTAGGCAGAGCGATGAGAGAAGAAACGTCCATAATTAGAAAGGAGAAAGTCAAATTGTCCCTGTTTACAGGTGACATAATCTTGTATTTAAAAAAACCTAAAGACTTAACAAAAACATTCTTATAACTGATAAATGAACTCAACTAAGTTTCAGAATTAAAAATCAACATATAAAAATCAGTAGCATTTTTATACATCAATGACAAACTAGTTGAAAAGAAAATAGAGAGAAGAATCCCAATTCCAATAGCTACAGAAAATGAGACACCTACAAATGAATTTAACCAAGGAGGTGAAAGATCTCTATAAAGAAAACTACAAAATACTGATGAAAAAAATAGGAGACACTCAAAAGCATTAAAAAACATCACATGTTCATGGAATGGAATAATTAATATTGTTAAAATGATTATACTACCCTGTTATTACCCATGAGTCATCTATCACTCACTACATAGGAGTCCAGGCAACAAATTCCTCTTAGAATTTATCTGCGGAAAAGCTGCTTTTCTAGACCAGAAAGAGGCCCCCTTTGAGTAGCAATGAATGTTTCATAATTCATCACAGTATTTTCTTACCCTGGCCACTGGTGAAAAGCAAAGCCAAATAAGGTAGTCAAACTATCTGGTGCCCACATTTGAATACAATTAACTGTCCTGTTATTTAAGAGTCTCTAAATTTTCTCTTCCAAAACAGTTGTTGCAGCTTTCCTGTTTTAAATACGTTCCTCTTGTAACTATTCTCAAACTCTGTTCTAAAGTGCCCAGTGTACAAATAAATAAACATTGATTTCACTTAAAAAAAATTACCATACTACTGAAAGCAATCTACAGATTGGATGCAACTCCTATGAAAATACCAATGAGTTTTTTCAAAGAAATAGAGAAAAAAATTCCTAACATTGCTATGAAACCACAAAAGACCCCAAATAGCCAAAGCAATCCTGAGCGAAAAGAACAAAGCTGGAGGTATCACACTACCTGACTTCAACATATACTACAAAACTACAGTGACCAAAATAGTGTGGTACCTATTTACAACTATCTGATTTTTGACAAAGGCAACAATAAAATACACTGGGGAAAGGACAATCTTTTCAATAAATGGTGCTGGGGAAACTGGATATCCACATATAAAAGAATGACACTATCAAATCAAGATAACTTGTAAGTCACAGACTTAAATGTAAGACCCAGAACTATAAAACTACTAGAAGAAAACATAGAGGAAATGCCCTAAGACATTGGTCTGGGCAGATGTTTTATGAATAAGACTTCAAAAGCACAGGTAATAAAAGCAAATACAGATGAATGGGATTATATTAAACTAAGAAATTTCTGCACAACAAAGGAAACTATCAATAGGGTGAAGAGACAACCTGCAGAATAGAAAGAAACTATTCATCCAACAAGGGATTAATATTTAATAGCTGGAATATACAAGGAATTCAACTCAACAGAAAAAGAAATCCAATTAAAAACAGGCAGTTGATCTGAATAGATATTTCCCAAAACAAGACAAACAAAGGGACATTGGATCTATTTTTTTTAAATGCTTGGCTGGGTATGGTGGCTTACACCTGTGATCCTAGCACTTTGTGAGGCCAAGGCAAGTGGATCACCTGAGGTCAGGACCAGCCTGGCCAATATGGTGAACCCCATTTCTACTAAAATTACAAAAATTAACTGGGAGTGGTGGCAGTCATCTATGATCCCAGCTACAGGGGAGGCTGAGGCAGGAGAATCACTTGAATATGAGGGACAGATGTTGCAGTGAGCCGACACCATGCCACTTCACTCCAGCCTGGACAAAAGAGTGAAATTCTGTCTCAAAAATAAATAAATAAACAAATAAAATAAAATGTTCAACATCATTAACCATCAGGGAAATGCATAGCAAAACCACAGTGAAATATAATTTTATCCTGGTTAGAATGGATATTACTAAAAAGACCAAAACCAACAAATCCTGGCAAGGATGCAGAAAAAAGGGATCTCTTATACAATATTGGTAGAGATTGTAAATTAATACACCCAATATGGAAAACGGTATGACGTTTCCTCAAAAAGATAGAAATAGAATTACTATATTGTCCAGCAATCTTACTACTAGGTATATACATATCCAAAGAAAAGAAAATTAGTTTGTCAAAAAGAAATCTTTTCTCTCATGTTTATCGCAGCACTATTCGCAATAGCCCTAAGTACTGCATGTTCTCACTTACATGTAGAAGCTAAAAACTTTGATCTCATAGATGTAGAGAGTAGAATAGTGGTTACTAGAGGCTGGAAAGTGTAGGAGAAGGGGAATAGGAAGAGGGGTGTTAACAGATACATAATTACTGTTAGGAGGAGTAATTGCTTGTCTTCTAAAGCGCTGTAGGATCACTATATTTAACAATAATTTATTATATATTTTCAAATAGCTGGAAGAAAACATTTGAATGTTTTTGACACAAATAAGTGAATAATTTTTGAGGTTATGAATATGCTAATTACCCTGACTTGATCATTGCACATTGTATACATATATCTAAATATCAATCTAAACCTTATGAATATGTACAGTTAGTATGTGTCAATTAAAAAAAAAAACTCTCTCAGCCTATAATCCACCCTCTAGGCCCACTTCTTACAGTATTCTTTAGAAAACATCTATCCCAAACCCCAAAGAGTGAATAATAGTTACAAATAATGCAGCAGGGAACTTTGTAGATCTTGGAGGGAAAAAAACCAAAAGGAGGAAAAAAAATTTAAAAAACTAGAAGAGGAATTACAAGAGAACAAAATTGTGTTAGCAGCTCATTACAACAATCTCAAAAATGCAGTATACAAAAGAACGAAACAATATACAGCCATTTACCAAAGAAGAGAAGTAAGCTGCAGAATTTAGTAAAGGAATGAAAAAGGAAAATAAGACTATCAGAGATAAAAGCCACATTGGGAATAATAGATGCAGATTTTAAAAAAAATCTTATGAGGACAGGCTTGAGCAAAACAAATAACATAAAATTGAAAGCCTGGCATGGTGGCTCAGGCCTATAATCTCAGCACTTTGGGAGGCCAAGGCAGGTGAATTATGAGGTTAGAAGTTCAAGACCAGCCTAGCCAACATGGTAAAACCCCGTCTCTACTAAAAATACAAAAAGTTAGCTGGGTGTGGTGGCGGGCACCTGTAATCTCAGTTTCTTGGGAGACAAAGGCAGAAGAATCACTTGAACCCAGGAAGCAGAGGTTGCAGTGAGCCAAGATGGCACCATTGCACTCCAGTCCAGGCAGGAGTGCGAGACCCCATCTCAAGATAAATAAATAAATAAATAAATAAATAAAATTGAAAAGAGAAACTAAAATTATTGAAGGAATAAACAACATGAGTGAAAAAGGAGGTCTAACAAATGCATAAATGGTGGTTCTGAAAAAAGAACTGAACAAAGAAGTTTAAATTGTTAGCTTTTAAGGGTCCATATGTTCAAAGAAAATTTGAAGGATAGACACAATGCTAAGATTGACTGGATTCGATGAATCTAAAGCATAAATAGTCTTGTGATTATTCAAGCAGAAAAAAAACAAATTACATTTACAAAGAAGAAATGGTCAGAATATTTTCTTTGGCAACACTAAATTGACAAAAATACAGTAAGAAATGTTTACAAAGTTCTAAGGAAAAGATAACATAAACAAATAAGTTTTTGCATATATATTGTTATGCATGTAAAATCTCAGGAATTTCAGCAGCTCAAAATCTTAAAGGAATGACTTTAAGAAGACATGTAGCTAACCTAAAGATTAGTCATAACAAGAAACTCAAGAACCAAGAATATTCACTTAAAGATGATGAATTTAATAAATGCATCTATACATGTTTCTTCTCCAAATCCCACTAAAATTATAGGAAAGTGTTTGGTTTGGGGTTTTAAAGAAGTTAACCCACAAAGACAATGATAATGGGAGAGGAGGCAATGACAGAATTATGGAAGCAGGAGGCAGGTGAGTGGTAATTCACGTAACAGACTCAAGAAACCTATACCCTTATACTGTAGTGGGAAAAGTAAAAGCATGTGCTGCTGTAAAGGAGCAGCTCAAATGGTACCAGGTACTCATGGAAGTAGGAATAGAAGAAGTCAACTTAAAACCAGAAAAATTGGTTGAAACAACTAGCTCCCAGTGTCTTCTCCAACTGCTAAGGTTTTCAGATCATGGAGACTGAAACATAGTTGAGGTCGGGTGTACCACACTCAAAACTTCTATGCTAGACTCTTCCCAACTTGACTATAGAGAGCTACCAGCAAATACTATATTTATGCACAAGAAGTGAAGATTTTTCCCCTAAGAATTCTGACCAATCCAAGAGAAAAGACATAAATACAGTGGTAATTTCGGTTATCTCAACAAAACATCTAACCAGATAGAACATCCATAACAAAAACCATCAGCAATAGGCCCTTCCTTCAGTCAGGTCTTTGATCCCCAATCTTAAAAATTACCAGACACCAGAGGATCAATATATATTTGAGAAAAGTATGTAATAGAAAATGTGGCCAAAATAACCAAAGAAAACCTTGGAAGGAAAAGAGAGTATTCAGGCAAAAAATGTAAACATTGTTATCCTCAGAGAAGATGTTTGTAATAAATAAGATCAAGATGTTATATAAAGGAACATTTAGGTAATTAAATGATATCTCAGAATTTAAATATATAATAGCATAAATAAAAAATCAATAGAAAGTTTAGAAAGTACGCATGAGCAAATTAAGAAAGTGATTTTTTTTAAAAAGACTAAGAAATGAAAAATATGATGGAAAAGATTAAAAAATTAGAAGTCATATTTAGGAATCTCACTGTCAAAGTAACAGGAGCTTCAAAAAGAGACCATGGACAGGAAATCATCAAAGATGTAATCTAAGAAAGTTTCCAGGAACTGAAGTATATTAATTTTCAGATTGAAATGGCCCACTAAATGCCAGCACAATCAATGAAAATAAGATCTATACTCTGTCACATTACAATGAAATTTCAAAATACTGTTGACAAAGAAAAAAATCCAATGAGGTTTCAGAACATGAAGGACAGGGGTAGAAGAGATTTCACTCAAAAATTCTAGGATCAAAATGTCATCAGACTTCTTGACTGAAACCTTGAAGGCAATAAGACAACAGAGCATTATCATCAAAATGAAGAGGAAAAATTGTTTTCACCTTACAATTCTATATTATTAAGTAAGGTTAAGGATATAATTAAAACATTTTCAGGTACACAAGTTGTCAAAAATGTACATTTCCCATCATAACCCTTTCCCAGAAAGCTCCTGGAGTATATACTCCACTACAATTGAGTGAATACAATAATAAAAAAGAAATATAGAATTCAGACATTAGGGTGTCAGACTCAACAGATAGTTGAAGGTACATCTCAGGATGCTGCTGAAGGGAAATTCCAAAATGACTGCTGTGTTGCCAGGGTATGAAAGTGTGCAGAATCTTCATTCTTCAATAGTAGAAAGTAAACAAATGATGCCAACAATTGAAAAATTAGAATATAGTAATAATAAGAATCAAAGAGTTGAAAGTGGTTGTGTCTGAGAAGTGAAGGAGGGGCTGTATTTTTATTTACCAAAAAAATCTCTGAATAGTTATTTGATTATTTATGAGTATATCTAACTTTGGAAAAAAAAAAAAAAAAAAACACCCAGGCATAGCAATGCTGTGAAGAAAGAGTTGATGGTGAGTATATGCTCCATCTAAATATACATTCAAAACTAAACAACTGTAATAACTTTTATTACAGACCAGAACAATGTGTTATAAATGCTGACAATGTAATAAGAATAACATTGCTAACAAACTATGAGAAGTGTGGGAGGAAAATGAAAAGTACAAATGTATGATTTTCTTGTCTTTCATAGTAGGATATGAATGATGTAATATCTAAAGTTAAAACATAGCATTAAAAAAAAAAGACTCCAACTTTTCTTCTGTTTTCCAAAGTCTTTCTATCTATGCATTAATGTCTGTGAATGAATATCCATTTTTTAACCTGTTCATAGTGAAAAAGATGTCTGCAATACAGTGTTTTTAAAATGTTAACAATGCTTATTTCTGCAATCTGTGGTTCCTGATGTCATTTTAAAAAGAGGTAATTCATTGTTACCATTTTTTTTATTTTTTGTAGAAATTGAAATAAAGATTACAATAAAATGAAATAAATAAAAATATTACAATAAAATGAAATAAATAAAAATACTTTATTTACCAACCTACTGCCAGAAAATGAACCAGGGACCAATAGTCATTCCAAAGATTGCCAACACCCCAAACACAAGAAGGGCAATCATCCATAGTGGCACAGATGTACGGGAAGCTATGACTGGTCTGCAAGTAAAGGATATGAATGTGAAAGCTCTATCAGAATAAACACAGTCATTTTAAATCTTTACTGAGTCCCATGCTCACCTCTAGAAGCTCTACAATTCAGAGACAGTAGTAGCAAAAGATATTTTAAGAAACGAGGAAGAAAGGGAGAGTGGGAGGGAGTGGAGTGAGGAAGAGTGAGAGGAAGGGACAAAGATTAAAAAAAATGAGCTTCCCTTAAAGGTTTCGATTGAACCTCTCTAAATCTGTTATGAAGTTACATTTAGGAGTATAATGGTTGGTTTCAAATTATCTATACACTTGGCATCTTGCTTCCTCCCATGATCAAAAAGTAGAAACAGAGTATCAATAAGTGAAGATCTTGTCAAGTCAGAGGGGTGGGGAAGGGAAGGGAAGGGAAATGGCTCAGAAGTTCTTTATGCCTAAGCACATAGTAATATTTTAAAGTATGATCATGATCCTAAATTATTTATTATGTTCTTATTTTATACAGAGAATATGCACAGATATGAAGTGCTTTACTCTGTTAGAGCACTATCTACCTATCTTATTGGCTTGTTTATTACTGTTTCAAAGAACTCTTTTGTAGAAAAGCATGTCGTGATGAATATACAATGTTAGGTATTTTCATTATGTCTTGTTTAGGCAAAAATTTTCGTTGAGATCCTCAATCTAAGCTGAAATAAAGATCTTTGGGAGTTTTCTAGACAAAAAAGGCATGGGAAACCATCTAGGAGGAGGGAACAATATGCAGTGCTTAAAGAAAGACTGGCAATTCAACTTTGTTGTGGCAAACTGTAAGTCATAAATCATTCAAAGATGACATTGGAGAGTATGATGGCTAATTTTATGTGTTAGCTTTGGCTAGCCTGTGGTGCTGAGCTCTTTAGTGGAACACTGCTTTAGATGTTGCTGTGAAGGTATCCCATAGCTGTAACTAAGACCTATAATCAGTTGACTTTAAGTAAAGATTACCTTTAATAATTGGGTGAACCTCATCCAACCAGTAAGAGCAAAAATGAAGGTCTCTGGGAGAAGAAAAAAATCTGCCTTGAAATGATAACATAAAAATCCTTCCTGAGTTCCAGTCTGGAAGCTTGTCCTATGTATTTCAGACTTTCAAACCATACAATTGTGTGAGCCAATTCCTTAAAATAAATCTATATGTGTATGGTTTTATATAGCTATATGTATGTATATGTGTGTATCTATGTCTTCTATTGGTTCTGTTTCCCTAGAAAACTCTGACTGACACAGAGAAGTGGCAGCAAGAAGTACCCTTGATACCACACAGGGTGTTGAGATTTTGTCTTCTGTATTGAGGTTCTCTCAAGTGCAATTGGAGATTGACCTTAATCAGAATAACCCAAAGTGCTTATTAAACTGCAGACTGTGGAATCCTATTCCAGATCTAGTGAAATTGAATTCCTAGAAGGGCCTGGGTTTTGCTCTTTAACAATCCTGGTAATGCAGATTCTTACTAAGCTATGCACTATCTTTATGGTAAAATACTGAAGGACTTTATGAGGGCAGGTTGCCAGGTTTTTTCTCAATTTTTCTTTTTTCAGATTAGAAGTAGCATCTGGGTATACTGTGTATGGCGCACTGGATCATAGAAAAAATAAATTGGGTTGATGCTTTCAGGAGAATAAGATCTTTTTTTAAAAAAATCCATCTTTTATTGATGTTTTTTCATTCTCCTAGAAAATTATTTTGTATCATTTTTCTCCTCAAACCTCTAGCACCATCTGCCTCATCCTCACTCCTAGTTGATAACCATCGTATTCCACTGAGGAAATGGAAGGCATCACTAAAGAGTATTTACAAATTCCATCACCACATTTCTGAACTTGTCTTCATCTATGCTCCAAACTCTCTGTTCTTCAAATTTCTATAAATAAACTGCATGTGTCCCTGTCTTAGGCCAACCCCTCCGCTATCTCTTCTCACGCTCCAACAAATAATCTGTGTTCTGGACATTTCAAACTATTTACAGATCTATGGACACATAAGACCCTTTCATGTCTCTATGCCCTTGCACTCTCCATTCCTTTGTCTAAAATTCACCTCAAGTCTACTTGGTGAGCTTCCACTTATACTTTATCACTCAGCTCTGTCATATCCTTTTCATTGTAGCCTCCCATAGTCAACCATATTATGTCCTACATTCATAATATTTTTTGTTTTTACATTTTGGTCTTTTTGCCTTTAGTTTTTAGCATATTGTGGTCTGAGACCACATTATTATTTGTTATTTTTTATATCCAGGATATGACATAGTGCCTAGTATTAAAGATAATTTTTGTTGAATAAGTGAATGAATAAAGGCAAGGGAGATCAAGGGCAACTACATTTTGGAGGGAAGATCAGAGGGATCCATGTTATATAAAGCCTTCAGGGATAGTCAAAAGAGTTTTGACTTTTATCTTGTGAAATGACTAACATGAGGACTTGCAGTGCTTGGGAAGATGAAATTGCAGATGGTATGCATGATAATAGTTGAAAGGAGGAAGAAAAATAAAAGAAAACCAATAAGGAAAGAGCCTATTCTAATTCATGGGAATGGAGTGATGGGATTCTGGGTAATGATAGTTAGAAAGAAAGTAGGAATTCAGAAAAGTTTACAAGAGAAGAATATATGCAAGAATTTGATAATTAGTTAACTATATGGGTAATGGGTAAGCATATGTTAATGTTATAAATTTTACCTCAAGAAGAAGGGGAGAATGAAATGAAATCGGAAGGGATAATTTGGGGAGAAAAAAGTTGTAAATTTTTCATATTTTGAGTTTGAGGAGCATTAAAATTTTCAGTAAACAGTTGGAGATGTCAGACTCTTAATTAACTGAGGACTGACACTTGGAAGTACAAATTTAGGAGTTATCTAAAAACAGAAGAGAATCAAGGCTCTGAAACTGGATCAGTGTGTCAGAGAGCTTGTTGTATTAAAATTTAGACAAAATTAGTATTTCTTTTTCCAAGGCAAACATTTGTTTTCAGTCCAATGATGGCTAATTCATGTCAATATTTTTATACCCTGCCTGAATGTCACAGTTTCATTCTTTCATATCTCTCAAAAGCCTTTAAATAATAAGCATTTGTTTTCTCATTGTCAAATTTAAAATACTGTTGATCTTTTAATGATGGGTCAACACCTACCTTATCTCATAAGAATTCAGCTCCACCAAAACTACCTTGCCCACTGGTTTGTTCTCCAATCTCAACTCATCTTTTTTTTACTTTTCCGTCTCCTGTGAACTCTTCCTAATTACTTTCTTTCCTTAATCATTCTTTAATTGAGGATATATTTATACATTTCTTATTTTGGCTAGTTTTATTATTAAACTTTTAATTCAGTACAGGTGTTTGCATAGATTTGGGCAAATTTTTTTTTTTATCTCTACAGTTTATTTTCAGAACTTGTATTCTATAAGAACCAAAAAACTTTAAATCCATTAAAATGTAATTAAATAAGATGTTTTAGAATTCACCCAGATACTATGGTTTCAAAAGGAAAAACTTAAATGACTTCCTAATTTTCAAATTTATTTTGTTAGAATAGCTATAGGATGTAATATTTTCATTCCCTATCCCCTTTTCCATACCAGTTATATCTTGGCACAACAAAGATGATTCTCTGGGTTGTAGCTACCTTTAATTCGTAACCTAATGATGTTACAACAATGACAGATAAATAGCTGCCAAAAAATGGCAAAGAGACTTCTCAAGCAGGACGAATACTCAGCTATTAGCCAATTTCCGGTAGTCCATACAACAAATTCTTTTGGAAAATCACATAAGGAATTACTGGGAGGGGACCACACAATATAAATTATGCCTTGCCATTAAAAAATACCTGGATGTAAACTTCTTAA
This sequence comes from Cebus imitator, assembly GCF_001604975.1. Taxonomy (NCBI): domain Eukaryota; kingdom Metazoa; phylum Chordata; class Mammalia; order Primates; family Cebidae; genus Cebus; species Cebus imitator. The sequence goes on along the minus strand of NW_016107909.1, from coordinate 460,132 downwards.
TCTTTCCTTTGCAAAAATCTAAATCATTGCCTTCTTCTGAGATGTTCCTCATTCTATTTGGTAGGACTAACTTTAAGAAAAAATTTGAAACTGATAAAATGGGGTTTTGAAGTCTCTATTTCCACATCTGGTATTTTTTTTTCTTTCTCTTAACTATTAAAGTTCACTAAGGTCTTCTCAAATGTGCATGCAAAGTAAACCATGTTTCTAAATTCCATCATGTTCTGCTGTGTAATCAGATTAATGCCTTACTCTGAGAAGCTAATCACTCTATTAAGGCTTGAACCTTTCCCAGGTAACAAGGACGTATTCGAAAAAATGGCTTAATCCTTTGAAATCTTTCAGGCTAGAACATCTCACAAGTGTCAACATGATGAAAGTAAATGAGGAGGTGCCTTAAAGAAAAAAATATCCACTCAGCTTAAAGGCGATGACTACCTGGCAGGCAAAACAAAACAAAACAATCATGTGGTGTTTCTTTTCCACTTTTGAATGTGTTTGATCACTGTTTTACTGATAGATTAGTAGTGTTGGTTAAAAGAAAACATGAAGGTTATGAATAAAATAACATCCATAATGAAAAAGAAATAATCATACAACAAAAACCTTTTTACTTAGTTCAAGAAAAAATTTTTGGTATGTTCTATCACAGTGAATGTTCCCTGTCAGATCACAATTTCACGTGAATACTGATACTGTGAATATATGTATAAACACATGCACACATATCTTAAAGGGTTCAACTATTGACTTAAAATACACATTTTAGAAAAATATTTGTATCAGGTATGTACTTATACTTCACATTAAGTGAAATATAACAAACATTAAGTATTATAAATTAGATTCAGTTAATTTTGCTATATTTTATGTATATAGATGAAAACTTTTTGTGAGCTAAATGTACATTCTCAAAATTTTGCCATTAATGATCACTGTTCATTTATCGTGATACTTTTCTAGTTAGATACTTTAAAAATAGATAGCATGTATAAATACATAATAATACTATTCTGGCTCATGTATATTTAACAAGTAAAAATATGTGCATTTATATATGGTTCAACAGAGAATACTTATGAAGCAATGTTACTGTGAGAGTCAATATAACATTCATGAAAGCCTTAGGAAGCCAAGAGTCGTTAAACAAATACAATGAAATCATAATCCTCATCATTATCAACAAAAAGTTAGCGTTTGTTTTATGAGAAAAGAAAATGTTCTGTCTGCTACCTGCTCTCTACAACAGTCACACATTCATATTATTTTTCATTCATAGTATGTTTAGCTGCATATCACCTTTCTGAAGCACTCTTCAAATCATTGCATAAAACTACAGATTCCAAACACAGGTGTATGTGATAGGGTTGTTTCCATGCAGGAAATCCAAAATGCTGTGGAAAAACTACAGCTTTCTTATCCAGACTCAGTTGTTTGACTGCAGTCTTTGGATGGGAGTCATGTTGAGGGAGACAGTGTTAATTCTATTGATGTCAGAATTTTAGGCAGGCAAATCTCTGCTTACGTATACATAATGTGCTGATACAATGACTGTTGAAGTTAATAAAGGTAAAGAAAACTTCTGCACTTCCTCTCTCCTGATCAGTGCTTCTCTGGTAAATGTACTAACCACAATGATAGTTGAGATTTTAAGGGCTGGGCAAAATAGCAAAGAACAATTGAAAGGAAACTTGTTTAAACAAGTGTGATGACAGCTATGGATCTATGATTTAAAGGAAGAAATGTAAATTCCCTTTGAGTTGGATATTTAGAAAAAAACAATAGATACTACTTGGATTGGTCTTCTGAGAGGTCCACCCTCAAAATACCACCGCAGATTGGTGAGTTAGTGTTGTGACTCAAGTGCCATCCATCCTTTCATGGCATAGAGCTCCTCCCTAGTAGAACTAACTGTATCTAAATGAGCAGTCTTTGACAAATGATTTAAATGTAAATTGTTTTTATTTGATAGAATTATTATGCCATAGCATTGCTCACTTGAAACATGCTTAATCCAAAAATTCTCACTGAGGTTCTTTACATAGTTTTGCAGAAATTGATCTATAGATGGAGGTAGGTTTTAGAGTAAGAAATAGTTCTGTTTTAGAAATTCTTTATAGGAAAAGGAGCTATTAATCTAATCGAGAGTTTTATTAAGTGAATATGGATTTTGAGGTGACACGCCAAGTTTTATGCAAACAAAAAAAAATGGGAGGCCCTTTAGACATTTTGAATACAAATATCTAGATTCTAGACACTATTTTACATGCCTTTAACCACATGCTTACTCCATTCATTTACTTAATAAATATTTCTCATGCACTTCCTACGGCTACACATTGTTCCCAGTGGTAGAAATACACCAGTGGGTATAATTAATACCCTGCTTTCATGGACCTTACACTGTAATGGGAAAAATAGACAAACAGTAATGAAATTGTAAATACACAATTTATGAGATATTTATATGAGGCTATAGAAAAATAAAGTGGTGTGAAGGGATACAAAGTGGTGAGTGAAGTAGAGGTGACTATCTGTAGAGTGGCCAAGAAAGGCCTCTCTGAGGAGGAGGTTTTTAGCAGAGACCTGAATGATATTGATTGGTATGAATCATCCCCCTAAAACACATATTCATGACTCTATTTAAAAATCTTTAAAATTCTCACCTGCTTTCAGAGTAAAATACAAACGTATCTGGTTGCTATTTTTTGCCCTTCAGAATGTCATCTCTCTTGATGCACATCTCTCTTGATGTTGTTACACAGTAGTGTGGTGTAACAGAAAGGGCATGATCTCTCTGCCAATGTCAGGTCTGTTGAATTTAGGTTGGACATAGATCTCTCTGGACTTCATCTTCTTCATAGGTAAAAATGGGAGATAACAGGACCATACTTGTCAACTTGTTATATCAACTGAGACCATATGTATCAAGTTCTTAGCACAATACCCAGGACAGTATGTTGCCTTACAATGACATTACCTAAAGTCTGACTTTACTTGAGCCATTTCTCAGTCCCCTTTTTCAAATGGCAAGTGCTTCCTACCACCATGTTTTTGTTCAGGCTAATACTCCTGAGATTGCCATTTCCACTCTTGCAATGCTTTCTCATACTTCATGGTCTATTTAATTGCTACTTTTTCACCAAGACTTCCCTGTAAGGCATTATCCTCTTTGATCTCTTTTTTTTTCCTGGTCTCTAATTACTTATTGTCATTAGTACTCATTTTAAGTTTAATCATTTGCTATTATATTGATTTCTATTTGAATCTGCCCTGTGGTTGGTCCCATCACCCCAGTACAAGCTACTTAAACTTGAAGGCAAACATCGTATTTTACATTTCATTACAGTCTTGCCTACTCAGTAGATACTCAGTAAATAAGTTATCTGTTTGAAATATATACTGAATATCCAAAATATATGTAGAGCTCCTAAAAGTGAATAAAATGTTTTAAGAACTCACTATTAAGTATATGGAGAGTTTTAACAGGGTAATTATAGAAGAAATACAGATGGCCAATTAACATAAAAAGAGGTACTGAATCTCATCCATTAATAACTATAGAAATATAAATTAAAACACTAATATGGCACTACTAAAATTAAAAGCTAAAAACATAGAATTAGCAATAAAATTTAGCTTTGGGGGTGTCAGGAACAAATTAATATAAACTAAAAATGTACTATATTTTTTGACTTTGTGAAACTTTCCAGGCTGAGATGATGTCTTAAAACAATAGGCACAAAATCTATGAGAACACAGTGGATAAAAAGTCTCATGAAAGTGTGAGCTAGTTTTTAAAGCATAGTAGGAATATATTGGGGAAAAAATGTCAGAGAAGGGCATCCCAGACGTGGAAAGACACATAATAGCATGTTCTAGAAATCCCAACCAATTGAGTGGTTGAAATATAGGCTACATGCAATGGCATGATGAGACATAAAAAAGAGGCACGTAGCAGCCAGATCCTGATAATGCATGTTATTTTTGTTCAGCTGGACACCATGACTACCTCCATGAAACCATCCACAAGTCTAGGACCACAGGAATGAGAAAGAACCCTTGAGAGGCGCACAGTCTAGTAGGAGATTCAGATGCAAAAACATAATTTTTACATTTGTGGAAAGAATAGTGACAAGTGTAAGCCTGGGGCAACCTGTAGCCATCATCCTGGGGATGTAAGGAGAGGCTACCCAGTGGGAGGTTACACCTGAACTGTGTTTTGAATAATGAGTGAGAAGAATAAGTCAAGATTTTTATGGATTTGCAAGTCTTAATAATGAATTGAGCATGTTGAGATTGGGAGGTAAGGGGTGGTGTAGGATTTTAAGCAGGAGAGAAAGGTGCTGCCAGACTAATTCTCCATGATCACTAGGATGCTTGTCCTTGAAGAATGCCATTATGTACATTAAAGATAGGTAGGAGGACTAACAATTCAGATGGCATGCCACATTTTCTTAAAAAAAAAAAAAAAAAAGGTTGATTTACAATATAGTATCTCTCTGGCTCTTAAGTTACCTTCTCTGATGATGGCTTGGATTGATTTTTAAATCTTCCCCTTTTTTAATCAAATGCCTAGGAAAGGTCTTTGGTTAGTGATTTCTGTCTCATTGAATGTTGTCTTTAGCAGATGAGATAAATCTGACTTATGAGAGCGTAAATCTAAATTTGTAAAACCTGAGGTGGTTGTTTAATGGATTCTTGTATAACATGCATTCCTGTATTTAGTGAAAATAAAGTTTTGTTTACTCAGCCATGCGTGTCTATTGTGACAAGTTTTAAGTGAAGATAATTTTTAAGGCAACAACATAAGAAAGTGTAATATATTGGCCGAGCACAATGGCTCACACCTGCAATCCCAGCACTTTGGGAGGCTGAGGCAGGCAGATCACCTGAGGTCAGGAATTTGAGACCAGCCTGGCTAACATGGTGAAACCCTGTCTCTACTAAAAATACAAAATTAGCCAGGCATGGTGGTGCATGCCTACAATCCCAGCTACTTGGGAGGTTGAGGCAGGAGAATCAGTTGAACCCAGGAGGCAGAGATTGCAGAGAGCTGAGATTGCGCCATTGCACTCCAGCCTGGACGAAAAGAGTGAAATGCCATCTCAAAAAATAAAGTAAAATAATTTTTAAAAATAAAGTATAATTATGTAATTTTCACAATTAAGCATAATAATTATGCAGGACAACAACATATGCTAATATAATTGGGTTATTTTGGAATCCTATAGTCACTATAAATTGTAAGTCTGCAAAAAGTAATATTTCAAATATATGTTACCCAGGATGATTCCAGGTCCATGCTTTTGAAATGTAGAAGACTGAGAAAAGATGAACAATACTATTTTGGCATACTAATAAAAACTGCCTATTGGATTTTCAAGTGGACATTTTAGATATATGACACTGGAGGTTCAGGGAGATGGAAAAACGGTGACTTCTAAAGCTTCAATTAACAGACTTGGAAGTTGGAGGCATAGAGTTAGTATTGAAAGCCACTGAACTGGTGAGCATGGCGGCTCATGCCTATAATCCCAACACTTTAGGAGGCTGAGGTGGGTGGATCACCTGAGATCAGGAGTTTGAGACTAGCCTGGCCAACATGGTGAAACCCCATCTCTACAAAAAATACAAAAAATCAGCTGGTGTGGGGGCAAGTGCCCGTAATCCCAGCTACTGGGGATGCTGAAGCATGAGAATCACTTGAACCCAGGAGATGGAGGTTGCAGTGAGCTGAGATCGCGCCATTGCCCTCCTGCCTGGGTGACAAGAGCAAAATTTCATCTTAAAAAAAAAAAAAGCCATTGAACTGGATAAGATCACTTAGGGTATGAGTGCAAGTAGAGAAGAGGAGAGATAGAAGCCTGAGCTCTGGGACACTCCAACATCTAAAGTTGAGGAAGTTGTGGAAGATCCAGCAGAAGAGACTGAGAAGATTGCTAATGACATAGAAAAATTGCCATAAAAGATGTTGTTGTTTTTTTTTGTTCTGGAAGCCAGGTAAAGAAAGTGTTTCCATAAAAAATGATCAACAATGCTAAATATTATTGACATATTAAGGGAAGAATTGCGAATTGAGTTGCAACATGAAATTCATTGGTGACCATGACTAATGCAGATTTGGAGGAACGTCTGAATCAATATTTGGAGTGAATTTGAAAGACAATGAATGGAAAGGAAGTAAAGGCAACACTTTGAACAAGTTTCACAAAGCAATATAGGAGAAGATGTAAGGTTAAAAAATAAGTATGTTTTTATCTGGAAGATATTGCAGAAGTTCCTGTGTCTATGGAAGTGATCCAGTATAGAGGGTAAAATTGATGACATAAACAAGGATGGGCAACAGTTATAGAAATAAAATCTTTGAGAAGGTGAGTACAGATGGGTTCTTAGCACAAGGGGAGAGTTTGGCCTTAGAGTGGTATACAAACAGCTAATCCATTGTAACAAAAAGGAGGATAGACAACAATAATAACAAACATCTATCTTGCATTTGCTATGTTTTCTAAGTACATTACTTTTGTTAACTCCTTGAATACTACAAAACAACACCATGAAGAAGATATCATTCTTATCCCCATATCAAATCAAAGAAACTGAGACACAGTGATTTCAAATCATTTGCCCAAAATCACACATCTTGTACATGGCAAAGCCAGGGTTTGCCCAAAGGCTATTTAACTCAAGTTCAGCTGTCTATACTGTCCTTTGAGAAGCAAGTAGATTTGTAGGTTTTTATGATAAGTACCAGTAGAAACTTTCTTCTGGTTCCTCTTGTTTTCTTGGTGAAATAATGAGCATGATCATCAGGTGAGTGAAAGGAGGAGAAAAAGATGGTGTTGGAGTTAAGGGCAGAAGAGGAGTGAATGAATTATTTAGGAGAGTAAGAGGGAGTTTTGGCTAAGGATATGCAAAGGGATTTTCAGAGAGCACTAAGGATCTAGCTGATGTTTATGACTATGATTTTAAAGACTAGTCAGCATGATGAGTGTTCTTCTCCAGCTAGTCAACAGCTATGGCACATGCACTAAAATATTGAAGAGTTGGATTGAGCCATGTTTTTTGTTTTGCCAGGCTAGATAGTGAGTGGAGAGATGGGGCAGGGGCAGTGAGTATAGATGTCATGACTGATCACAGTGTTTAAGTCATGAGAAATGGCAAATGACAAGCTTAATGAAGAGAACAGGAGGATATTTGTGGGTATGCCAAAAAATAAAAATAAAAATTCCAGTCAGTGGAAAAGAGCTTCTATTAGGCTTTGAGCCATTAGACTGATATATAAGACCAAATTTAAAAAATAAACTTTAAAACATTTTTAGATACTTTCATCACTTCATCTCTTCTTTTCTGATTCATTTTTCACCAAAAGCATACCTTGAATGCATTAATATAAAAATCTGTATTGCACAATAAGATTTTTTAGCCTTATGAGCTAAAAAAGGATAGTTCTCATCCACTGATAAGTTGATGTTTCTATAGTAGACACAATGCTTGAACAAGAAAGTCACTTTCAAAAATTCCTTATTAAAGCCAAACTAGTTGGTTAATTGGAGGCTTCACAAGAAAGAGGGAACAACCTTGTCAACTTTGTGCTATCATGTATGGCATTAATTTTTTTCAATCTTTAAAAAAATGTGCGATTTTAATTAGCGGTACATTCACAAAAAGATCTTGGTTTATGCTTCATAGTTCACAAGACTATGTCCATATCTTATATCACAAGCACTTTCATATTTCAAACACATGATTTTTTATGTTTCTCAAGAATACATGGACATTTATTAATAGCTGTAGCCCTGCTAGCCAGTGATGGTTATGCCCTTTGTTAAATCCTTGCTCAGTGGACTCCTTCAAAAGGGACTTCAACTTCCCCTAGTTGAAAAAAGAGAGAAAAAATTAAATTAGACTAAGTTGTTTTTTGTTTTATTTTGTTTTGTCCTTCTTAGTTGGGGGATGGGAGTTATAAAATGTCTCAATCACTCATTTCTGGTTTCTTTTCCATACCACTTATGAGTAGTAAAAGCACTTTATTTAGGAAAATATTTTACTTTTTAATAAAATGGTGACCAGTTTTGTAATTCAAATAATGATACTTTTGTCAGTTTAGCATTTTAATTTTCATGCATTGTGATTAGTGTTGTTGGTTTCATTTTTTAAGGCAGACCTCTAATTCTTTGCTTGTGTGAACTTTTCAACATGCTGTTAACATCAGAAGGCCAGGATGGTGCAGTCTATTATTACCAAAAAGAAAGAAAAAAACATGACTTTTGGCTGATCCATCACATATAGAGTCCATATGAATGTGAAGATTCTAAGTTCTTAAGACAAAAGTAAAGGCTGAAAGGCTATTGCACCCCATAGAGAATCCCCCTTTGTCTGGATAATAACTGCTTTACCTTATATAACTTGCCCCACCTGATCCTTACCTCCACACCAAGCCTGGAGATTGGCTACTCATGCTATCATATCCCTCCTTGTTCAACCAGGGAGTCTCAGTCTTGAGAAACCTTCACTCTTCATTCCTTTCTCATGGAACCCTTAGTCTCACAAATGCTCTCTTTCTCTACCAATCTTTCACCCTCCTCCAAATTCCTTTCCACCCTTTCCTTCCAATCACTTCCCTCATTCTTCCATATTGGGGTTATTACTGATTCAGTTTCATTTGTTTCCCCCTGGAAGAAGCAAGAGACAGACTGTGATTGAACTCACAAGGTTGGGGATAAATTAAACGTTTGTAAACATCTGACTTCTGAATTAACTATCTATAAGACAAGGAAATCATTGCACAGCCTGTAATACCTTTGACCTCTCTTCACTGCCACTCTAGCCCATTCTTTTCATCAAAGTTAAGTAATCTTTTCAAAGTGTTTATTAGATCATCTCACTCCCTCTTCTTGGAAAACTCCTTGGCCTCCAATTGCAGTTAGAATGAAAATCCAAGGTCTTTACCATGACTTACTAAGAGGTACTTGACTTGGCCCCCAGCTACCTCTTCCATCTACTCTCCTACCATCACTCATTGATCCACTAGGCTCCCGTCATATTGGCCTTCTTTCTGACCAAAATATCCACCTCACTTTTCTCTCTCTCTGGATCTTATATTTGTTCCCTTTGGATATCTTTTCTTTCAAATGTTTTCTGTTTTGGCTTTTCATCCTTTTTTAGGTACAGCTCAAATGGCTACCCACTCAGAGATGCTATTCAGACATCCCAATCTAAAGAACGGTGTATCTGCTCCATCATTGTCCATCACATTACTTTTTGTTTCCTTCATAACATTTATCACAATCCAAAATTATGTATGTGTCTACTATTTTTATTCACCGAATGTGGTATCCTTGAAGAAAGACATTGTATCTATACCTGACAGTTCCTGAAACACACTAGGGACTCGGTAAATATGTGTGGCTGGTGTGAAGCAGAAGTGAGGCGAGAAAGACGCCATCTTGTCACAGCTGGTTATGGATTTGCTTAATGTCAATATGCATGTCATTTGAGCCATAATTTAAAGAAAAGTAATTCCACAAACAACTGAAGAAAGCAGTTTTTTGTTTTTTGTTTTTTTTAGTTTATTTTAATGCCCGTTAAATTTTTGGTGACTTTTACATTTAGAAAATTACAAAAGGTAAATTATTTGTGGAGATTGCAAAGTTAGCCCTCTGTATGATTGCATTTTTACTATAAGGAGATGCCACACAGTTCTCTGCCACTGATCACCTCATGCTATTTTTGCTGCAAGAGAAAGTAAACAAATGACAAAAGATGAATACGAAGAAAATGCTATATAAATAATTGCAACTTAAAAATCATCCTATAATTCCTGACAAATTTTGGATCTAAACTCAATGAGGACAAATTTGTAAGGATAAATTTATCAACTTATCAGAGATGATGGAGAGTGACTTTAAGCAAATCATTTCTCTTCTCTGGTCTTCAGTTTTTTGATCTGTAAATTAAAAGACTCAGTCTAGCTGGACCTCTGATACTCCTTTTTCACTGCAAGATTGCATGATTTTATGAGGTACATGAATTATTTCACATATAAGTAAAAAATGGATGTACATTGTTTGGCCCACATATTCCAGTTTAACAAAATGAAATTATAATTGACATAATGAAAAGTAACACATCTGATAAATCCCCTATATATGTTCTCATACTAACAAAATTTATTATTTTCTTTTGATTCTGGAAAACAAATTAAGGTTAATTCTGAATATAATGGTAAAATGAATCAGAACTCGGCTGTTAAGAAAAATTATATATTCGCCTTCTTTCTTTTCTTCCCTTGTATTTGGTTTGTTTGTTGGTTGGTTTGTCTTTGGAAACAGGATCTCACTGTGTTGCCCAGACTGGAGTGCAGTGGTGGTGCAGTCACAGATCACTGCAGCCTCGATCTGCTGGGCTCAAGCAATCCCCCCACCTCAGTCTCTTGAATAGCTGGGACTACAGGTGCATGCTCTCATGCCTAGTTAATTATTGTATTTTTTTGAACACAGATTTACCCATGTTTCCCAAGCTGGCCTCAAACTCCTGGGCTCAAGCAATCCACCCACCTTTGCTCCCAAAGTGCTAGGATTACAGGCATGAGCCACTGCACCCGGCCTCTTCCTGTCTTTTACATTAACTTAAAAGATTAATAAATGCATAGACAGTGTCATGGATATAACTAAATATTAATAAAGACATTTATATTTTTGTATATAAAGTGATTTGTTTACCAACAATCAAAATAAAAAGTTCCCAAAGCCACAGATAAGGAAAGCCTGCAGTTGTCTTTATGTTCCTTTGTATGATTACTTTTCTTTCAGAGTCCAGTCTTGGATGTGATCCAATTGCGATAAGAAGTCACTCGAGTATAGACACCTGGCTTATTCTTTTTACCACATCCATCACCCCAGCTTACTATTCCAAGATGCCAGATATTTCTGGAATCAGGATAAGTTAGTGGTCCACCAGAGTCATTCTAGAAGAAGAAAAGAAAAAATGTTTCTTGTCTTAACAAAAAATTTCCTTTTACCTTTCCTGTGGTGTTACCAATACCTCCTGGCCACTGAAACCAATCCAGTCTCTTTGAGCTGAGAACTCTGAAACCCTTAGGATTTTGTTTTTTTAAAACACAAGACAGCTACAAACCAGAACATGTGGCCTAAAACTGCCAAATGTCGACTTGGGCAAACTAGAGTTTGACTTATATCATGAGTGCAGCCTGAATATGGAGATGACTTAGCTGCTTGCACTGAGCTGAAGTGTCTATGATGAAGCCTCTGAGGAATGAGTGGCATAGGCACATGCCCAGACTCCTGTTGCATCTCTGGATACAGAGAAGACCACATTCTAGGTCTGCTGGTTGCCCAGAAAATAGGACAAAATTCATCTTGTAAACTTCTTCTAAGTATTATTCTTTTTATGAATTCCCAGATTGAAAACTTCATCAGGGCAGGATTGTGTTCACCTCCACATCCCTAGCATGTAGGCTGGTGTCTGCTACATAAATGGGATTAATACATTTTTGGTGTATTGAAATACAAAGCTACTATGTCAATACCATTAACACAAACAATATTTTATGTGGATTAGAACTTCCATTTGAGTAACTTTTTGGGAGAAAACAATTGGATAATGTAACTAGACATACCTGACATGCATCAGCTTCTCCTGACATAAATCCAGCACATAGCATTGTATCAGTAACAGAGCCAGACAATGCATGTGGGGCATTGCAAATGTTGTTGTCAATAATCTTCAAAAAGGCTTCTTGAAGTATCACTGGAAATGCACCTAAAGACAGTAAGTGCTACATATTATGGAGATCTTAGACGTTGCTGGTACAAAGAATGTCTACAGCATAACCCAGGCTCTCCTGGTCACCATGAGTCAGGCCGGTTCCAGTTAGATTAGTCATTTTCAGGTGTTTGTAATAGTTGGCTGCCTAACACATAATTTCAATTTTTCCAATTCCCATTCCCAGAGATATTTTAGGAAGTGAAGACAATTTGATGTCGTGCTTTTTGTCCCACCACTTGGTTTTCTTTTCAGAATATTTATTAATGAATTGCATGAGGGGATAATTGATTGATTAAATAATTATTCCCATGTAGCTATTATGATTTTATAAAAAAAAAAAAAAAAGTTACCATTCATGTGAAGTGTTCCCCACCCTGTAACTACAACATTGTCATTTTGTGAGAGCTTCATTTTGGCTTCAGGAAGACAAATCCTACGAATGTACTTCGTAAAAGAAACTTCTTCAGCAAGCTGTATGAGGGCAATATCATCATGAAGCCCAGGACTGCTATAATTTTCATGAAAAATAATCTTTTGTACTTTGCGTGTCATATATGGTTTATTTACTACAGTTCCAAAGTTGACAGTCCAATCTTTTGAATTGTTTCTCCTAGAAGACACAATGTAATTAGAATATACTCAGTTTCTAGGTCACGACAGTGTTAGCGGTGATTATCTCATAACCTTAAGGCACGAGGTTCCCAAACAACATTGTAAGCCACTGAAATTCTTATTTTATAAAATATATTTGACGTGGAGCTGTTGTAAATGTTGCAGTCACATAAAAATAATGCTAAGGATTCAGACTTGTCAGCTTTTTGAAAATCCTTTCAAGTAGAGTCACTGATGTTTTCCCCTGCTTATTCAGTTCCACTGTTTCTGAACATTGAATTTGATCAGAAATCTTATGAGCATCCTCAATCCCGTAAATGGATGGGATCCAGAATTAGTCTTATTACCACATACCCTTGGTTTCAACAGCACTTTTTGATCCTTACCCTTCTATCACCCTCAAGTAGGCCCTAATGTCTATTGTTCCCCTCCTTGTATCCATATGTACTCAATGTTTAGCTCCCACTTACAAGTGACACGATGAAGTATTTAGTTTTCTCTTGCAGCATTAATTCATTTAGCTAGGATAATAGCCTGCAGCTGCATCCATGTTCCTGCAAAGGCCATGATTTTATTCTTTTTTATGGCTGTATAGTATTCCATGGTGTATGTGACTCATATTTTCTTTATCCAATTCACCGTTGCTGGGCATCTAGGTTGATTTCATGTTTTTGCTATTGTGAATAGAGCTGTGTTATACATATAAGTGCATGTGTCTTTTTGGTAGAACAATTTACCTTCCTTTGAATATACTCAACTTTTGGGTCCAGATTAAATTTTACATCAGATGGATGTCCTGGCTTTCTTCTTCAAATTTCCGTAGCACTTACTATCTTTATAATACATGTCATGTTTATGATACTATGCGGCCTCAAACTTTTCATGTATGACATTGAATTTTTAAAAAATAGATTATAAGCCTCTGGTGGCAAGACAAGGAAACACCTAGTAACTGGAGTCAGACATACTCAAGTTTACATTCAATTTATTTAAGAGCTGGCTGATCTTACTCAAGTTTTGTCGCATTTCCTAAGTGAGCCTTGGTTTCCTCGTCTTCAAATAGGTTAAATTATACTTTCCATGCAGAATTGAATGCTGTGATTAAGTGAAATGATGTAAGTATAGCACCTAATGTCAGGCCAAGGTAGCTATTTGGAAAATGTTAATTAATACTTCCATTGGCTTTTCTCTCCTTTCCCTAATTTAAATGCTTTTCCGGCCCCTTAATTACACAGGTGATTGTAATTGTTCTATGTGATTGTAAATTTCATATGGCCTTGGTGAAGCTTCACACCTTAAGTTAACCCCTACAAACTATCCAAAATAGTTTTGCACCCAGCATCCTTCGTTTAACCAAATTTTCAGACTTACTTAGCAAAGCAGTGAGCTGCAGATAACAGCCACCTGCTGCTGATCAGAGAGGCTCCACAGTAGTGATGGCCTTTCCATTGCATGCTGGCCTGCCATGGCCATGCCCCCGCCTGGGCACTTTTTCCGTTCACAATTTTGTTGCCAGTTATGATACTGTTGGCTAGTTGCCTCCCACAACCTAGAGAAAGGATTTATTTATACAAGAGCAGATATCTTTGATTATGCATTATAAAAAATATATCATTAAAAATTACTTGAAACTCATCAGTGATTATTAAACATCTCCTAATTGATGATGTTTGTTTTCTACAAGATAATCCTATAATGGTTCTCTATTCTGTCTTGGTTCGAGTGGTTCTTACTTGTCCTCTTTTCCAGTCTCAAGCATCTTTCAACCACCGTCTTTTGTTGTGTCTATGTGTTATAACTCTTGTCTCTCTAAGCAGATTCTTGAAGGTAGAAATTTTGATATCTACATTTTGCATAGTATATGCATAGTTCCTGATCGATACTCCATAAATAGCCACGGAGTAAATGAATGCATGGATGTATCTTGTGGACAACATGATACTCTTAAAGATAATTTATTTAAAAGATGTAACTCGACAGTGATGTGCTCCTATAGGCCTACAGCTACTTAGGAGGCTGAGGCAGGAGGATTCCTTGAGCCCAAGAGTTCCAGACTGTAGTCCATTACAGTTGCACCTGTGAATTGCACTTTAGCCTACACAACATAGCAACATCCTATTTCTAAAGCAAAAAATAATAATAATTTTTAAGATGTTTTTATCTTAAATATATTTGATACAGCCTGGTTTTATCTTTTCTTCTTATCCTAAGTTGTCATTTCCTTCAATCTTTCTCATTTTAACATACTTAAATATATTTTTCACTCACAATTTTATTATTTGGAATCGATTTTCATTTAACTTTTTGTATAATTTTTAATAAATGTCAAAATTAATAGACCAATGTTTTTCAAAAAGAAATTCCGGCCGGGCGCGGTGGCTCACGCCTGTAATCCCAGCACTTTGGGAGGCCAAGGCGGGTGGATCACGAGGTCAAGAGATCGAGACCATCCTGGTCAACATGGTGAAACCCCGTCTCTACTAAAAATACAAAAAATCAGCTGGGCATGGTGGCGCGTGCCTGTAATCCCAGCTACTCAGGAGGCTGAGGCAGGAGAATTGCCTGAACCCAGGAGGCGGAGGTTGCGGTGAGCTGAGATCGCGCCATTGCACTCCAGCCTGGGTAACAAGAGCGAAACTCCGTCTCAAAAAAAAAAAAAAAAAAGAAATTCCAAGTCAATAACTGATATATCCAGTAATTTTGAAAGTATTCTATGGATTTTCACATGATATATTTCATAGAAAATGATGGAAAAATACCTGTGAATCCATCAAACTTATAATAAAAGTATCCTTAACTTACAGTTGTTGGTAAGCATTTCAGAAGCAGCTTTGCTGATTTCTGAAAGTGAAAAACAAAACAAAACATAAAGTTGATCAAATATCACCAAGCAATTGACTTCAACCTAAAAACATAAATGCTAGCTTTCCTAACCCAATATTGTCCAACATTTAACTATTTAGAGTAGCTCAGGTATTTTCAGCCCCTCTGACTCTTATTTGTTACATTATAACCATCTCTCCATATCTCTACCAGGTAGTCTAGAAAAAGAGAAATGGGAATAAAAAACAAAGCTTTCAGTTTTACAATTATTGAAGTAAAATATTCAGTGCTGTTAAGAAGCTGGCACTCTTACAAATATTTTTTAAGAGATCATGATAGGGGTTTCTTTCCCGTGATAATTCTCTTTACTCTGAAATGCTGACACTTATATATATTTTAAGGAAAATGCCCCAATTAAAATTACACTTCATTGGGCCCATCCTGCTCTTTAGGGTAATCTCCTTACTAAGAATGAATCATGAAATTTTGAGAACTTAAATTTAAATGTTTTTCCTATTGGTAAAAGTCTTTAGAGAGAAGAGAAGAGGAGGGAACTAAAAAAAACACTAGAAAATGTTGACTACACACTATGGGACACAGAGAGCCAGTAACCAATGTATCCCTGTTTCCCAAAAGCTACCTACAGAAAAATGTTATTACTATCTTGAAAAGTTCTACCTCAGGTTCACTTCTTGTTAGTTGTCCACTGGTGATGGGGTCTTTATTGTGTGGCAAAGGAGCAGTAACTGGCAAATGTTGACCTTTCAAGCCCTCAAGTACACTAGGGTTAATTGTCTGTCTAGAAGAACCATGAAGCAGGACTCTGAAACTACATGCTTATCACCTAGCTGGCCTTTTCAAGGCCTTTGCAGATCCTTCGCAATCTTTACAAACTTCCCTTTCTGTAAGGAGGCAAAATCTTCTCATTTTTTGCCTTGTTTTCTGGGGAATTATTCCAGACAATTCTTTTCTTTAGAAGTGTATTACTTCAGTTTTTTCACAAGAATTGGTAAGAACTCCCATCCCCAACATTGTTCCTACTCCTGCAATCTCCTTACCGAAAGACCAAGAAAGTCCTAAATCTGCTTCTTGTCATGAGATTCTGACAGAAGCAGAGAGTAGAAAGGAAAGATACTTCAATTAGAACCTTTCACCCCCTTTCCATACATAATAGGCAAACGCTTCCAAATTTATATCCATGCTTGCAAAGTAACCCTCATTCCTATCATTCTTCAGGCAATGATTCCATAGCACTGTCCCTTCCACTACTAAGTCATTTGTAGGAGTGATGGAGTAAGGTATGCATATTTTTTCCCCAAATTACTAAAACTCTTAGTTTACTTTTTAGTACTTAAAAAAAAAATCCAGAAAAAAATCTACATAATAGAAAATAACGGAAATAAGTCAAATACCCTTGAGTTCAATGGAAGCAGGAACTGCATTCCAGGATGCCATGTTGTCTTTCAACATCTGGTGTAATATAGCCTTGATTTTAGTCCTCATGCTAACTCTCTTTGCTGGAAGAAACTTGAATTTCAGCTGTAACTGTACATTTGAACCATTATCATTAGGCCTAGAAACAACAGAAATTTTCTAATGTACTATTTCTTATCTTTTAGATGTTTTGTGAATACATGAAATTTCACACATTTTAGTATCACATTTTCTTTAGATAATATTAAGAAAAATATGCAGATACTGTCACAGGTACTATTCGAGGAAGAAAATAAGTACCACAAACTAAAATCAGGATATTTCAAACACATATGGGAAACGGAATACTGGCCAACAAATGATTAGCATGAAGTCTTACTATAATACAATAAAAACCAGTGCTCTCATTCAGAATTTTTTTAAATTTATTTTTTATTTTTGTGAGGGAGTCTCACTGTCATCAGGCTGGAGTGCAATGCCATGATCTCTGCTCACAGCAACCTCCGCCTTGATTTTGATTCTCCTGCCTCAATCTCCCAAGTAGCTGGGATTACAGGCACCTGCCACCACTCCCAGCTAATTTTATTTGTATTTTTAATAGAGACAGGGCTTCACCATGTTGATCAGATTGATTTCGATCTCCTGACCTTGAGATCTGCCTGCCTCGGCCTCCCAAAGTGCTGGGATTACAGGCATGAGCCACCGCACCCAGCCCAGAATTTTTCTAATAACTTCACTTTAGAGAAAGAGAAATTAGAAAATAAAGGTAGGGCAGAGAAGCATTCAAAAGACAGTTTCCAGACAATTTCCAGTATTTAGAAGCCAGTGCTAATCTTTTTCCTATGGTTTTCCATACTTAACTAGCCTGCCCCAGCAGATCTATACAATGAGGAAGCTCAGAAAGATAATTCTAAACGAAGAACATCTCGATTATATATTCAGTACATTATCTTTAATCAGGAAAAGAGGTTATTTTAAGAGACTTTCAAACCAAAGCCATATCAATCAGAATTTTTTAAGTTATCCATAATTTCACTTTCAAATAATTATGATAAATTCCAGTTTTTGTCTGTCTGTAGGTAAGTAGGTTGGTTAGGTCAGCTGGATTTTTTGTTTGTTTTGTTTTGAGAGTTCAGAATTCCCCAGAATAGATATTAACAATTAGCAAATTACAAGTGGGCTCTACCCTCATTACTCTTTCCACATACACCATACCCTCCTCCCTGCATCCTGCCCTAACACCACTATCTTCAGGCACCCTTCAAAGGTCTATCTAGACAAATGTTATCTTAAAATACTGTCTTTCTTCCACAGCCATTGCAAGAATGATAATTATTAAGGAAACTAAAAGAGAATGTTTTTAGGGAAGGTATGACCTAAAAACAAACCGGTTGAATTGTTTGTTTTCCATGAAGTTATAATTATCTTTCATCATAGCAGTCAGTTAGGACTGACCACCACCAATAACCTTATAATTCTCTCCAAGTATAAGGATTAAAAATTTGTATGTAACAACTCTTGCCCGGAACAGAAATTTGCTGGATACAGTTATATTTTCATTATTTGAAAACTAACTTTCTTTTTCCTTCTCTTTCTTTCCTTCCTTCCTTCCTTCCTTCCTTCCTTCCTTCCTTTCTTTCTTTCTTTCTTTCTTTCTTTCTTTCTTTTTTTCTTTCTTTCTTTCTTCTTTCTTTCTTTCTTTCTCTTTCTTTCTTTCTTTCTTTCTTCTCTTTCTTTCTTCGTTTTCTTCTTTCCTTCTTTCTTTCTCTTTTTCTTTCTTTCTTTTCTTTTCCTTCTTTCTTCTTTCCTTCCTTCCTTCCTTCCTTCCTTCCTTCCTTCCTTCCTTCCTTCCTTCTCTCTCTTTCTTTCCTTTATTCCTTCCTTTCTTTCCTTTCCTTTCTTTCTCTTTTCCTTTTTTTTTGTTATTGTTATCTAAAGTCAAGGTTATATGATCTATCACCTACTTTCATAAAATCTTGAATAAACTTGTACTTACAGAAGTTTGATGACCTCAGATTTGACATATTCATATATGCCGGAATTTTGAAATGCATTTAACATCTGACAAAAAGAAAAAAAGAGTCACCATGTATGTTTCAATCAAATTTATGATAAAATTAATAAAAGAAATCTCTGATTTACCTTAGTCTCAATATCTTTGCTTAGATTTGTGCTGGCTTGTGAACCTGCATTTTCACAATTATCATTGTATGTGACTCCAGAAATATGAAAATCACCTTGATAATAGTAAATCTTGTCTGTGAAATTAAAAAAAGAAACTCAAAGAATTTTAAAGTGGGAAGTGGCTTTTTTTCCAAGCATATATATAATTTTACTTTAAGTTCTGGGGTATATGTGCAAACCTTGCAGGATTGTTACATAGGTATACACATGCCATGGTGGTTTGTTGGGGTATGGGGGGCTAGGGAAGGGATAGTAGGGGCTGTGGAGATTGGAAAGGAATCCCCTTAGGAGAAATACCTAGTGTAGGTGATGACGGGATAGAGGGAAGTGGCTTTAAAACCATTTATACCTCTCTTTCAACATACAACCCAGCTTTAGAAATAATCCAAGGGAGAGAGAAAAAGGAGGGGAATGAACAATCATTTATTCTAGAAATGGCAACTTCACATCATTCATTCAATGACCCCCCCCTTTCCCTTTTATGTGACAATAGAGATTACTGTCCTGCTAAGTCCAGATATACTCTCAGTACCCTCCTCAAAACAGCAATGCCACTAACAATCCACCTGAGTATGCACTAAAGATGAAACACTTTTATATGTATAGTCTAAAATCAGCCTAGCAATTACCCAATTATGTTTCTAAGCATGTCTGATATGGGAAACATATAAGCATCAGTCACCCTTCACTTTCTGGATGATATACACTGTCTTGTACCTTCTTGCATGCCCTTTGCCTGTCGGCCTGGTTTCCATTCCTTGAGGTTATTCCTGGAGGACTCCATGGTGACCTTTTATTTCCCTACAGTATATGATGGGTGGTGCTTGGTGTGAGTCACAAGGTCTCACATCCCTGTCTTTTCCTTTCCCCAAAAATAAACTGCTTCACCTGATACATTAGGTCACCATAATTTAAAAAACGTCAAGCCTTTTAAAAATAGGAACCACCCAAATGTGATGGAGCATGCATATAGTCCCAGCACTTTTTGAAATTGAGGTAGGAGGATTGCTTGAGTCTGGGAGTTCAAGATCAGCCTGGGCAACAAAGTGAGGCCCTGTCTCTACAAAAAATATTAAAAATTTGCTGGGCACAGTGGCATGTGCTGGTAGTCCCAGCTATGGAGGAAGCTGAAGTGGGAGAATTGCTGGAGCCCAGGAGTTCAAGGCTACACTGAGCTGTGATTGCACCACTGCACTGCAGCCTAGGTGACAGAGTGAAGCACCCATCTTTAAAAAAAAAAAAAAAAGGAACTAATATGAAACCATATCCTGTTTTGGTTAAGTACTCCAAGACCCTCTTCTTTCTACTATTTTATCATTTTCATCTGTGAAGTGTGTCACCAAATTAACTAAAGTAAATAATTAGAATCAGAATCTGCTAACTTTGTGTTAAATCCGCAATACTGAACCAGGATATTTACAAGTAGGTAGATTAACTTGTCAAAAGTCTCAAAAGTCATGCCCAGATTCAGAGAAACCATGATGTTTAGATTTCTGATTCCAGTTATAATTTTACTGAAGAATATATCAGTTTAAGATGCCATTTTAAAATTAATTTTTGCTTGATTATTATTATGGATGGAATGTGTCCCTTCCAAAATTCACATATTGAACCCCTAAACACCAGTGTGACTGTTTGGAGACATGATCTTAAATGGGGGAATTATGGTTAAATGAGATCATAAGGGTGAGACACAAATCCAATAGGACTACTGTCTTTGCAAGAAGAGAAAGAGACACCAGATCTCTCCCTAACACACACTCACTTCACTCCATCTCCCAAAATACACACAGAGGAAAGGCCACGGAAAGGCACAATGAGAATTCAGCTATTTGCAAGCCAGGAAAAGAGGTCTCTCCAGAAACCAACCAGCACATTGGTCTTAAACATCCAGTCTCTAAGATTGTGAAAAAAAAAAAAAAAAAAAAAAAAAAAAAAAAAAAAAATAATAAAAAAAAAAAAAAAAAAAAAAAAAAAAAAAAAAATGTCTATTGTTTAACCTAGCCAGTCTGTGGATTTTCTTAGGGTAGCTTGAGCTAATATAATTATTTAGGTAAACTGAATAGGAATCTATTGTATATTCTATACTGTGGTCAGTGATTTTCAGTTTTGCAGACATAGCAACAGTAATCTTTATATAGTAAACTGTCCTCCATTTCAAAGTTTATTAAGACTTTTTTCTTAAGATAGACATATTTTATTACCTCTCTAAAACACTGCTTTATACTAATAGATTGTAACACTACCTATACATCATAATCTTCCAAAGGGCATGCATGGAAGGTCCTGCCCCAGTCCAGCTGAATCAGCTAACCTAAGGGTAGGGCCTAGGGATGAACACTACTTCAAAAGAGCTCGACAGGTGATTCTGAGAAGAAGCTAGGGTTTGGAACTATTAGATAAACTATATGAAGGATTATGAAATTGTTTATACATGTGCATGTAAGCTTTCGGAAATAGCATTGTTAAGTAAAACAGTTGAGAAAGAGATGAACCAAAGTCATTTCTAGAATAATGATCTTTGTGAAATACTTATCTCTGAATTAACCTAAAAAGTGGAAACTCAACTCAAAAGTTTAAAAAAGTTGATTGAGAAATAATAGACGTATTTAGACAGGGAAACTAATTTCATACCACTGAAATGAGGGATTATAATACCTGTCATCCAGCTAATTTCATACCAATCAAATGAGAGATTACAATAGCTGTTATACAGCTTAAGTTGTTCTCAATATTAACAAATATCATATTTGTTCCTAAGCCAGAGTCCTAGAGCAAACCCATCTTTCAAACCGACTTCAAACAACCTTTACCATAGAGCCTGTATCCATTTTTACTCCACAAGTAGTACAGTTCAAGTAATTTAAGTAATTTAAGCTGCTCTAGCCTTATATCTGAAATAGTGTGTGGTTGACAAATGTAGAGACATTCAAGGGTGAATTCTTGTCCCATGCACCTCCTGCTCCAGCCAGGGTGCTGTAGCTCCCCTTTGTACCACTCCTTTCCATTAAGACATTGCTTCCCCAGAAAGGGAACCTTTTTAAGATGCAAACTGTATTTTGAAAACAAAAAATGATTTATTCACAAGGGCTTGATTTTGAAAACTCAGAGCACTGTCCTTAAGGAAATTATGTGAAGAATGTTATTTTTTAATGAGTAGAGGAAAAGAGAGATTTCCTGTACTCATTTTTAATGAGTAGAGGAAAAGAAAGATACAGATTCTGAAAATTTCACGGATAGATATGGCAGACAGGAGAATGAGCACCTACCACTCTTCTGAAAGACAGCACTTAAGAGGACTGAGGAGAAACAAAGGAAAAGAAGCCAGGTTGAAAGAAGCAGTGGAATTTTTGCTAAGTCAGCCAAAATTTGTCTACATTGCATTCTTGTATTGGGTTATATATTTCAGAGATATAAAACTTAGAAAAATCATGATAAAGTAGTATAATTACTCAAACTATTAAGTATATTAATATTAAGCTTTTAAGTGAGCTATGCTACTTAAAAGCTGTGCTATCAAGCAAGTCACTTGACTTTTCTGAGCCTCAGTGTACTGTATGAGAAAATAAGGATAGTAAAACCTTTCATTTCTAGCTCACAGGATTGTTGTGAAGATAAAGTGAAATAATGGATGTCAAATTTATTTTAAAACATTAATTACACAAGTTTAAGGACTTCTTTTTCAGAAAGGTAAAAATAAATTGGAAACTAAGTTTTGTGAGTAAACTGTTAATAAAAGTTTTAAAAATAAAGCCATGTTTATACAAACATTTAGCCATTCAACCATGCTTGACTATCTAATATCAAAAGAGTTATTTGTAGATTTTTCGTTGCTACTTACTCATCATATCTTAATAACCAATAGCAGAAGTGAGTCAAGAAGAGAAGGAATTTCTAAAGTTTGGAATATATTTACTACAGGATGTAACAATTCAACTACAAGACTACTATAAGCTCCTTTAATGACAATGAATGCGATATCAATGTATTGAATATTTCAGTCTTGCTTATATCGTCATAGTTGGTGATATACTTTATAAGGAGGCCTCTGATTCAAAAAACCTTATAAACGGGGGGTGGATCCAAGATGGCCGTTTAGGAACAGCTCAGGATTGCAGCTCCCAGTGAAAGCGCAGAGGGTGAGTGGACGCC
>NW_016107909.1:382461-431247 GCF_001604975.1 Cebus imitator | reverse complement strand
AAAAAAAAAAAAAAAAAAAAAAAAAAAAAAAAAAAAAAAAAAAAAAAAAAAAAAAAAACCTTATAAACTTCTGAGTCAAAATAAGCTATGTTGAAATAAAATAGTAAGTAAATAAGAAAACTCCCAAGAAGAAATTTAATATTCATGTTGTTTCTTGTCAATTTTTAAAACTAAAAGATTTATAGCAAGGATGAAAATTGAAAATAATCAATACTGACCAACTGCCAGAAAATGAACAGGAAGACCAATAGTTACTCCCAAGATTGCCGCCACTCCAAGAAAAATAAGGATTGTAGTCCATAGTGGCCAAGATCTTTGGGAAGGTATGCTGGGCCTATGAAAGAGAAAAAAAAATGGTTCAAATCAGATAATAACAATCTAAATCTACCTGCCTCTCTTTCAATTCACGCTACATGAATTATAATCGACACATTAGTCCTTTATGCTAGTTGAAAACACAGAAATCTCAAATGCCTCAAAGAAGGCAGACTCTCAGGCTCATTCACTTAACAAATTACTGTTGAGCCCAGGTTAGTTGCTGGAAATATATCAATGAGCAAAATAGACGTGATTTGTGTCCTCACGTTGCTGAAGAAAAATCTTCTTCTTGTTTTTATTTTTTAACTTAAAGCAGATTACAAAACATTAGTTGTAGTCTGATTGTATTTTTGTAAACTATAGTCATATCATGCACATGGACATACAAAGACTTATAGACACAATTAAATACATAATATAACAAGTTTCAATTAAAAGTTTGATAAATGTGGAAGGAAATACCATGACATCAACTGTAGTAATTGCTATGTAACAAAATTATAGGTTTTTTTTAATTTACTTTTAACTGTATTTTCTAATTTTTCTTTTTCTTTTTTTTGAGACAGGATCTCACTCTCACTCAGGCTGGAGTACAGTAGTACATTCTCAGCTTACTGCAACCTCTGCCCCCTGGGCTCAAGTGAGCCTCCCACCTCAGCCTCCTGAGTATCTGGGACCACAGGCATGTACTACCACACCTAGCTATTTTTTATATTTTTTAAATAGAGTCAGGGGTCTCACCACGTTACCCAGGCTGGTCTCTAACTCCTGAGCTCTGGCAATCTGCCCACCTCAGCCTCCCAAAGTACTGGGATTACAAGTGCGAGCCACTGCTCCGAGCCTATTTTCAAGAATGTTTCTACAACAAATGTAAATTATTTGCATAATATAAATTAATAGATAAGCTAGTTTTATTATCAATCAATTAGATGAAAGAGAATTAGAAAATATGGTAGTTCAGCATCTACAGATAAGCAGTTTATAGTTACATCATATGGCCACACTAAGCTTAATCTACATAAAGTTGGGACCCTAGTTATTTTTCACATCTTGAGAGATGATGTTATATAATTGTCCATTGGAGGAAAGGCTGTAACATAAACATTCATGTTTTCAAATTCAAAACATCTTCAGCTGTTTCTTCAATCTCTCTAGTCTGCAACGTTCTAAATAAACCTTCCAAAACAGAAGCGTTTGTAATAAGGAAACATATTTGGTGAATTACATATTCCCTATTAATATGTGAACCTTTTTGTTCTCATCCCATCCAGAACCAATTGACTTTTAGGCAGATAAGTTTTTGTTTTTGTTTTTAGCATTACCTTATACAACTGTGCAACTCCACCCAATCTTGTTTCCTCTTCAGCCTATTTTGCATTCTTAATCCTACCACTTCCTTATACCTCTTTGTCTCTCTTGACTTGTTAATTAGTGTTTCCCAGAACCAACATTATTTGTGAAAACTCTTCAGAGAAACTCCTTATTTCAGACATATTCCATGTATGTTTTCATACCAGAATTCTGTTGTTTAATATCAGCCTCGGAGAAAAAAAGCCTATTCAGGCATAGAGTTTTTAATACAGTATTTATAACTTTATTAATATTTGATAACATTTTTCTTTTAATGACTGTAAAAGTGCACTGTGACAGTAAGGTCTCAAATTTGTTTTGGATTAGCTAGATATAACAATCTGGTAGCTTAGTCTTTTCGAGACATGCATATTAGCCTAAGAGACTAACCATTATGTAGACTACATAATTATTCTAAGTTCTGAGGTGGTTTCAAAATAATCTCTGCTTTACAGCTTAAAAGAGGTTTTTCTCTAAAAGCTCCTTTTCGATGCTCTGAAGATTTCTGAAAAATACATATTATTAACTATAGCTCTGATATGACATTTTCCCCCTCACCTGGCTTTCTCTTGTCAAAAATAATTTAAAATATTATTTTATATCTAAAGATTACAGAAACTTTGTGATTAATGCAACCCTTCCTCTAAATGTGATTCATAGCCTCTAGGAATTTATTACTATTTTTGAATAATAGCTGCACTTGTTAAAATGATGTTCTAAATATCAGAAAAAGTCCATTCATGAAACAGTTTACTCTCATTTACCAAATTAATTTTTGGCCAAGTTTTTTCCAAAGGTAGGCATTTGCATTACAAAATGAATCCTTCATTTAGCAAAGAAAATAGGTTAAAAATGAATCTTCAAGGAATTTAACCAACTTCACGTGCTTAACTAAACTATAATTGCCTCACCTTTAAAATTCATCTACTTCAAGTAAGAGCTCATTGCTGGCTACATGGAGTGGCTCACGCCTGTAATCCAAGCACTTTGGGAGGCTGAGGTAGGCAGATCACTTGAGGTCAGGGGTTTGAGATCAGCCTGACCAACATGGTGAAACCCCATCTCTACGAAAAACCACAAAAATCAGCTGGGTGTGGTGGCAAGCACCTGTAGTCCTAGCTACTTGGGAGGCTGAGGCACAAAAATCACTTGAACCTGATTGCTTCTCAGGGCAAAAAAATAAAGTTAAGCTCATTGCCATTCTAGCATAACTATTTGCCTTAATCAACTTGCAATAATGATGTTAATCAAAATGATGGTAAGTACATTACTTATGATTTTAAAACAGTTTCATTATAAGTCTTTCCTTACAGTCCATGCCAAGTATCACTTTCTAGGTTAGATTTCCTTTTAGCCACTTTTGGGCATTGCTTTAGGAGTTAAACAGCAAAGCATTAAAAAATATATAGTTTTCATTTATTAGAACTGTATTTATAAACCATTTGAATTATATGCAACTGAATTCTCTCACATAATGAAAAGTGTTAAAGCATGATTCTGGTGCAAAATTCTCCAAATTTTAGAGAAATGAAACTTTAGAAAACTTTAAATCATTAGGATGAACATTTTGCATAAGGAGCAAAGAAGTGTAATAATCAAATGGGTAACAGCCTCTATCCTCAGTTTCTCCTGGAACTTTGGAAAAAAGAGAGTCCACAGAAAGGAACTCATTTGAAAATTTATGAAGTTTTGAGAAGAACCTGCAGTTTGCCAGTTGCTAATTCAGAATCTATAATGTAAAGTACATTATTCCAAAATCTATAATGGCATTTATAGTTTTATTATTCCCAAGGAAACCTTTTAATATTATAAAATTTGATTTCAGTTACATTAATAGAGAATGAAAATGGTAGTGTTCTTATGCGTGATTATAAAAGAAATCTTATGCCTCATTTTCTCAAGATTTCAGGTCAATTGTACATTTATATTTTTTCTCAGTAAGCAAAATTTTGCTGAATTATTATTTTTTTTAACTTTCGGAAACTTTCCCAGAGACTTCAAAGGGTCTTTAGACCTCAACAAGTGTTTCTTGACAGTGTCCAGAAATAAAAACTAAATTATAAAAAGCGACCAATTAACAAAATACTAGAACACACTTAATGGCAAGTTGCTAAATTTTTCAAACTTACTCTCCCCAATGAAATCCCTTTACCTGTACATAATGTTCTAATTGTTGTGGCAGTATCAGGTATAATGGCGGCAGTGATCATGATGAAGGTAATGTTGATGATGATGCTGGTAATAGTGATGATAAAAGTTAGAACCTTCTGATGTAGCTTTTGACTTCTGTGCTATATTCAGTGTTGGTTGCTTGGTTTTTATAGGCTGGGTAAGATGTAGAGCACAACTAAGATGAAACTTGTCTGACAAGTGTTAATGACTGTCACATTTCTATAGTTTCAAAGTTTCAAGATAGGAGTCATCCCAAGAATGACAAATTTCCTTGACTTGATGATATAGAAAAAACTATAGCCCAGTTTGGTCGCCTAAAATGTATACCCAGGAAACAGCTTTGTGGCATACAGGGATAATCCTAACTCTGATTTTACCAATTCCATTATACTGGCTTGTCCCTTCTTAATTGAAGCAAACTATAACTAGTTAAAAGTTTCTGACAAATGTCTTTTTACAATATGTCAATTATAATATGAAAAATGTTGCCATCATTGTCATGCAAATGAAATTCTATTTCATCGTGGTTTGCATTTGCTTTTCCTTAATTATCTGTGAGAATAATCATTTCACATATTTTGAGGGAATTTGTATTTTCTCTTTTGAGAATTCTAAGTTTAGCTTTTCTTCAACAGGCAGCATATGGTAAGAAAAAAAATGTAGTGTTATTCTTTTTCTAATGAGTTGCTAATCTTTTCTTCTAATAGATATATGTGAGTTCCTTATATGTTCTGGATATTAATGTATCATTATACTGGATATTAACCAGTTATGTTCACCTATTTATTAATCACCTGTTCTTAGGGTGCAGCTTGACATTGCATTGTGTAAGAAGATTTTTTTCATCTACAGGGGATTTTCTTATTCTTAGCAGTTTAGTTGATCATATTTTTCCTTTATATTTTGTGCTATGAACCGTAAAATGTTAAAAAATCTTAATCACCTTGATTTCTTTGATGTTTTCATTTCTTTTCATCTAAAATTTAAAGTTACTTTTTTATGTTCAGGTCTTACAAAAATTCAAGAATTTACTTTTGTAATGACATGAAATGATAATTTAATTTTATATTTTCTTAATTTTAAATTATTTTTTACTAATAGCCTGTTTTCCAAGGCCTTTTTATTGCAGAATTCATCTTTTCTCTACTGATGTGTAATACCTCCTATGTCATATACAAAACAATCTGCGTATTTCTTAGCTCTCTATTCTGTTCCATTCGTCTATTAATCTTTCCTTCTGTCAATATTAAATAGTTTTAATTCCCATAGATCAGGAGTTCCCATGCATTTTCTGTAAAGCACCAGATAGTAAACATTTGAGGCTTTATAAGCCATACGGTCTCCATTGCAACTATTAAATTTTACCATTGCAGCACAAAAATAGCCAAAAATACTAAGTAAAAAAATACATGTGGGCATAGCTGTTTTCTAGTATTTACTTATAAAAGCAGGTGGTGAATCAGATTTGGTCCATGGGCTGTGGTTTTCCAACCCCTACTACAGATTACAATAGGTCATGATTTTTGAGAGCTTATGTTTTCTCAATCTTTTCTCCAGATTTATATTAGTAATTCTTAACCTTCTATTCTGTCATGTGCTTAGAGGATCAGCTAGCTTATTAAGTCCCATTTTTAAGTTCCAAGAAGATATTTTGAGATTTTGATAGAAATTCTATTTATCTCACAAAATAGTTTGGAAAGATTCAACATCTTATATTGTTAACTGTTCATTAACATGATATATCTTTCTATTTATTCATTAATTTTGTTTTGTCATTTTACTCATAAAGTGATATAAGGCACATCGTTTTTACATTTATTTCTCTGAAGTTGTTCTCGCAGTCATGGATAATATTTTTCCTGTTAAATTTTCTAATTATTTATTGCTAGTGTGTAGAAATGTTACTGATTGATATTAGTAGGTAGCATGCCCAGCAAGTGTGTTTAGTTTGTACTAAAATTAACAGTTGTCTTTAGATACTTTGAATTTTCTATATAGATGATTATGTTGTCTATAAATATTAAGATTTCCATATTTCAGTCAGCATAGTTCCTTCCTTTCTTGGATTGACTTTCCTTCAGTTTCCTATTTTTTTTATTTTTTGTCATTCTCCACTGCCTTCATATGGTTAATTTTTATATTTTTTGGAAGTTTATAATTATCAACTCTAGCAGGTTTCAATATCAAGTAGTTTGCCATTACTAGAATGCTTTAACAGTAACTTTTAAAGAACACAATTTCTTAATTTTAATTTATCAATCTTGCTTTTGAGTTTAGGGTTTTATGTATACCTGTGTGTGATCTAAGAATTCTTTCTTTTCACAAAGATATTCCCCCATGATTTGTTCCAGAAATTTTAATGAGTTACCATTTGCACTTAGAGTAATAATTCACATAGAATTTATTTTTGTGTACATGATGAAGTAGGATTAGAGAAGTATTTTTTTTTATTGGATTTTAATTTTGCCATTATTGTGCCGTATCACACTCCTTTAATTATTGAAGCTATAAAAGATCTTGATAACTGGTAATGTAAGTCCATATTTATTTTTCTTGTTCATTGTTGTCTTGGCTATTTTCAATCCATTGCATTTAGTTCTAAATCTTAACACTATCTGATCAATTTCTAAAGAGAAATCTCTAGAATTCTGCTGATATTGCATTGAATGTACAGATAAATTGGAGGATAATTGACTTCTTAAAATAGTAAAGCTTCCAATCCATGAACTTGATGTATATTTGTCCATTTAAATTTTCTTTAATTTTTCTCAATATCTGGATAGAAGTCATACATGTTTTCCTAGATTTAATCTATGTGTTTAATTTTTCCTGTGTCATAATACATGGCATCATTCTTTAAATTTTGTGTTACATTTGTTGCCAGCATATTGAGATACAATTGATTTCTGTATAACAAGAAAACTGATTAATTTAGTGATATTTATTTTTTGTTTGAACATTCTTTCAGATTTTTAGTATACACGTACATCATCTTGTCATCTGCATAAAAAGTGTTACTTCTTTTCCATTGCTTACATTTTTTATTTTTTTTTGAACTTGATTAAATGTTTTTTTTTTTTTTTTTTTTTTTTTAGCATAGAACTCCAGTACACTTTTTAATGGAATGGTGTTAGCATGCATTCTTTGCTTTTTTCCCAATTTCAGAGAAAGGCTTTTTGTATTTCACTACTAAGTAGGATGTTTGCTGTCACTTTATCAAATTAAAGAAATTCTCTTGTTTTTTGTTTTCTAAGTTTTTATAATAGAGTTTGAATTTGACCAAATCCTTTTGTCTCCGTTTATTGAGATAATCATGCCTACTTTTATCTTATGATTGTTGTGATCCACATTGATTCATATTTAGATGTTAAACTGACCTTGCATTTCTGGAATAACCTCAACTTAAATGCAATTTATGACACATTTTATATATCATTGGGTTTCATATGCTAATATTTTAAGATTTTTTTGATACATACCTCTGAGAGAGAATGACATAATTTTTTCTGTCTTTTATTGTCATTGTTAAGTTTCACAACTGAGATTATGTTAGCCTTATAAAACAAGCTGGAAAGTATTTTATTGTAAATTATTTGAAAATTTACATATATATGTAAGGCAAGTTGCCAAAACTAATATGGTACCACAATAAGGAGAGCTGCTTGCCCTTCAGAGATACCACATTTTGGACTTTGCATAAACCTGAAATAAACTTTTCTTTTA
Organism: Cebus imitator; assembly: GCF_001604975.1. Classification (NCBI taxonomy): domain Eukaryota; kingdom Metazoa; phylum Chordata; class Mammalia; order Primates; family Cebidae; genus Cebus; species Cebus imitator. The sequence goes on along the minus strand of NW_016107909.1, from coordinate 423,684 downwards.
CCAGCTCATTAAGATTTGAGAATTTATCTATTGAAGCAGATAGTACAAATAGCTATAACTAATTAAGATGCTCTTTGATGTTTATAGTCAATTAACTTTCTAAAGTTAAAGAAAACTTACATATTTGAAACTGATATGTAAAGTATTTGTATTAAATCTCAATCATTTCACATGCATCCATTCTTCCTTTTCATTTGCTCTAATATCAGAAATAGCCACTGTGGACCAATAAGGTTCTCTAACTTTCCATGGGCAAGCAGTGTTGCTGCTGAAACAGGATAATTCTTTCTTCCATCTTGAACAAAGCCTAAAATGTCAGTGTTTATGCCACTTTCTCCCCTTAGCTTCATGGCCACAAAAGATTTGTCGGTTATAAAGGAAAAGCACATCCATCATGTTGTGCTTATGGTCTCGTTGAATCATCATTCTTCAAATGAGTGAGTTAGAGAATATATAATGGTTCCAAGAACACTCCCACAGACTGTATGTCTCTGTTTCAATTCAACCTGAAGTTTCAGTGTCAACTTGGGTAAGAATTAATCAAATGCTCTGTAGCAACTGGGATTATCCACCTCATGACAGTACTTCCTCTTCCTGGGTTTCTATGTCTTTGAAAGCATTACTGTGTCATTCACATCTAGGTATACTTCAAAATTATTCAAACCAACCCTAAGACTTACAACTGAATCTTCTACAGTAACACTGGCCCACATATATTTTATTATTTTCTGAGATCAAATTGCATACATCTCATAATTACTAATTATTACATATTCTTCTACTTGTGTCATATTTGTTTACCCAAATAGATTATAAGTTCCTGGAGTGTAGGGTTTATGTTTTATGCTAGCTTCCATACTTTACATGTTCTTAATAAGCACTAACAGGTTAATTATTCAATCCTCACTACATGGAAGGGAAAGAAAGACCCCTTCTCCTTGTTTATTTCTACATAGTATTTGGTTCTTATTAGCGCTATTTTCTTTTTGTTTGCAATGATATTTTGAGTTAAATTGGCTAGCAAACTAACAGAGGCCTTTTTTTTCATCCGCAGACATCTTTATTTATTTGCTTATTTATTAATTTTATTTAATAGACTTCATTTCATAAAGCAGTTTTAGGTTCACAGCAAAATTAAATTGTGGGTACAAAGGTTTTCCATACATGCTCTCTGCCCTCACACATGCTTACCCTTCTCGGTTAATCAACATCCCCCATCAGAGCAGTATGGTTGTTACAACTATTGAACCTAAGTTGACATATCATGATCACCCAGAGACCATAATTTACATTAAGATTCACTCTAGGTATTGTACATTCTATGGTTTGGACAGTTTTATAATGGCATGTTTATACCATTATAGTATCATATAGAGTAGTTTCACTGCCCTAAGGATTAACCAAGATGACTTTTTTACTATACTGTACCTTAATACACTCACTTCTAATAGGACCTACTTCACAAAATAGCAAAATCAGAAGCTCAAACTTATTAGTAGTGTCCATCATGACCCAGCTCTAGGGAATTGCTTCATATTTTTCAGACTCATGAAACTTATCTTTCTGACCAAGATGTCATGTAGTTAACTTAAAATGGGAGGTATGTATTCCCTGTTTATGGAATGCATGACCCATAAGAAGAAAACTCTCAAGGAACCTGGGTTTTCTTCTCAATAAGCATGAGATTTTACAAGTAATATGTGTATATCAAATCCAAGTGCTCTGGAACGTAACTGCCTACTTCCTACAAATCTTTTATATTAAAACATCATTTTTACACATTGGTAATTATTGTTACTAAAAATATAACTTGGATATATAATATTTTTCTTTTTTTAATAGTCTCCTTGGCTTCAGATGATCATATAATCTGTTCCTACTAAGGACATTGAGAGAAGATTGACATGCTTTGATAATTCTTGTAAATATAATGAACATTAATAAAAATCTTTTGATAGAGATGAAATTGCTGTCTCATGAGTTTCAGCCTTTTTGTAAAATTAATCACATCCTAAGTTACTAAGAGTATTTACAAATGAAACTGCTGAAGTATTACAGCTAATGTTTATGAATTTTGATTAATATTAAAATGAGAAGAATATGAGAGTGGAGATAATACAGTTTATTTTTTTAACTAGGAAAACTTGGTATTGAAAACCACAGCCCAGGCATGGTGGCTCATGCCTGTAATCTCAGCACTTTGGGAGGCCAAGCCTGGTGGATCACCTGAGGACAGAAGTTTGAGACCAGTCTGCTCAACATGGAAAAACTCCCATCTCTACTAAAAATAGAAAAATTAGCTGGGCATGGTGGCAGGAACTTGTAATCCCAGCTACTTGGGAGGCTGAGGCAGGAGAATCACTTGAACCCTGGAGGGGGAAGTTGCAGTGAGCCAAGACCATGCCATTGCACTCCAGCCTGGGTGACAAGAGCAAAACTCCATCTCAAGAAAAAAAAAAGAAAAAAGAAAACCATTTCCCACTAATATCAATTTTGAGGAGAAAAAAGCCACAATAAATTCCTAAAAGCATGACTGGGCAAATCTAAAAATTGGAAGCAATTATTACTTTAAGCCTATATTCGTTCACTTAAAATAATTTTTAAAATAGAGATCCTAATTATGCTCTCAAAATTACCTCGCTTGAGGCAGCAGGTTTTTGTTGGTTTAAGCTCTGATTTCCACATTAGTAGCACCATCTAAAGTCCTACCTATATATTTTCTTATGGAAAAAGTCAATTTTTCATGGCACACAATGGAAATTATATAGTACTGCCTTCATATTCATTTTTAAATATAGAACTACATTGCATAGAGAGTATCATTAATTTTACAAATTAAAATAAAACAAAACTACTAAATTCATAGGTTATATATGAGTACTTACAATTGCAAAGGAACTTATTCTTTCCCATGTAGTGTTAGTAAGGATTTGACTGAGTTTATCTGAATATTTTCCTCCTTTTTTTCCTATATGCCTAGGAAGCCTCCCACCCTTCTCCCTGACATTCTACTTTATAGACCCCTCACCACAACTTGCCTTGGAGGCCTTCAGGATGAATCCCACTTTGCCTTTTTCTCTGTTCATATCATTCACCTCAGGAACCTCTAAACTCCCAATTCATGGTAGTCCCATTCTTTAATATAGGTCCTTCTCATTCCTTTCACTGGCTCTCTAAACCCTACTATATGGCATTCTCTGGAAGTCACAGTATGCTTTCTATAACTTCTTTATGACTTCCATCTTGTCTCCAAACACCCTCTTCATATTCTTGCTTAAACTGGAACCTGCCTTTCCTCTAGTATGCAGACTTCATTGCCATCCTCTTATGTGGTGCCTGTTGTTTACCTACCACTCCTTTTACTGCTGTCCCTATAGGTGGAGTTCATGTACTGCTCACTCCTCAGTGCCACTTCCAAATCATTGTCCCTCTGCTCTCTAAAATCAGATTGTACGCTACTATGCCTCCATCTCATGGGGTGTATTACGGATTCATATGGAAGGTGTCATATGCTAAAAATAAAGTGGCCACCTATAGACACCAGGTCTTAATCTCTAGAACACCTGTGTTATAAGAAATATAAAAAGGCTGGTCTTTGAAAATCTGATTAAGAATTTTAACATAAGGATAATTTTTTAAACTTTAGATATAAGAGTACATGTGCAGGCTTGTTACATGAGTATATTGAGCCCATGTAGTGATTATGTTACCCAATAGGTCGTTTTTCAACCCACCTCCATCCTCCTCTCGAGTAGTCTACAGTGTCTAATGTTCCCACATTTGTGCCTGTGTGTGCTCAGTGTTTAGCTTCTACTTGTAAGTGAGAACATGAGGTATTTGGTTTTCTGTTTCTGTGTTAATTCACTCAGGATTACAGCCTCCAGCTCCATCAATATTGCTTCAAATGACATGATTTCATTCTTTTTTGTGACTGCATAATATTCCATGCTATATATGTATTACATTTTCTTTATCCAATCCACCATTGATGGGTACCTAGGTTGGTTCCATGTCTTTGTTATTGTGAATAGTTTTTGTGTGTCTTTTTGGTGTAATGATCTATTTCCTTTGGGTATATAACCAGTAGTGAGATTGCTGGGTCAAATGGCAGCTCTGCTTAAGTTCTTTGTGAAATCTTCACATTGTTTTCCACAGTGGCAGAGCTAATTTATATTCCTACCAGCAGTGTATTAGATATCCTTTTTCTCCACATTTATGCCAGCATCTGTTGTCTTTAGACTTTTTTAAAAAATGGCCATTCTGACTGGTGTGAGATGGTATCTCATTGTAGCTTTGACAAAAACAAGCAATGGAGAAAGGACTTCCTATTCAATAAATGGTAGTGGGTTAGCTGGCTAGCCACATGCAAAAGATTCAAGCTGGATCCTTACCTTTTACTCTATACAAACATTAACTCAAGGAGATTATTCCTGATTGTTCTGTGGGCTCTAAATCCAATCACAAGTGTATTTATAAAGGAGAGGTAAAGAAACAATAAATAGATATTCAAAAGAAGAGCAGGCAGTGTGAAGACAGAGATTGGAGTGATGTGACCACAGTCACTTTACGTTTGTTTAATTTTTAAATTTTGTGTGTACATAATAGGAGTATATAATTATGGGGTATAAGTGATAGTTAAATACAAGCATATAATGCATAATAATCACCACAGGGTAAAGGGGATATCCATCACAGCAAGCATTTATCCTTTCTTTATGTTACAAACAATCCAATTATAATCTTTTAGTTACTTGAAAATGCACAATAAATAATTCTCACCTGTTTTTTTGTTGAGACAGGGTCTCACACCTGTTGCCCAGGCTGGAATGCAGTAGCACAATCATGGCTTACAGCAGCCTCAATTTCTCAGGTTCAAGAGATCTTCCTGCCTCAGCCTCCTGAGTAGTTTGGACTACAGGTGCACACCACCACACCCAGCTAATTTTTGTATTTTTTTGTAGAGATGGGTTTTTGCTATTTTGCCCAGGCTGGTCTTGAACTCCTGAGCTCAAGTGATTCTCTTGCCTTAGCGTCCCAGATTGCTGAGATTCAGGCATGAGTCACCATGTCCAAATAATTCCCACACTTTTGAAGTTCTGTTTGAAAATGTCTTTGTAGGGAGTACCATTCAGGATGATATGCTAATTGAGAATTGAAATAACTCAAAAAATTCACTGTCAGTAAGGTGTTGCAGGCCTAAGGGAAAAGCATGTACTCTTACTTCACACAATATGATTGTGAACCATCATTTTCTATATTTACTTTTATCTGTACCTTTTAGTAGCTAACAGATAGTTCTCAAGTACCTTATTTACTGGCTGGTTGTATATTATTTATCACAAGAAGATATTTACCACTAGAAAATAATCTAATTTTCCCAGGTGTGGTGGCTCACGCCTGTAATACCAGAACTTTGGGAGGCTGAGGCGGGTGGATCATGAGGTCAGAAGATCAAGACCATCCTGGCCAACATGGTGAAACCCTGTCTCTATTTTAAAAAATATAAAAATTAGCTGGACATGGTGGCACGCACCTGTAGTCCCTGCTACTCAGGAGCCTGAGGCAGAATTGCTTGAACCCAGGAGGCAGAGGTTGCAGTGAGCCAAGATGGTGCCACTGCACTCCAGCCTGGTGACAGAGCAAAACTCTGTCTCAAATCATCATCATCATCATCTGATACTTTCTTCAGTGAGCAGGCTTTTGTTTTTCCTCATAGGAGATAATTATATGTATTATTTCTCTAACATATAAGTAAAAAATGTATTCAGTATGAGATCAGCAATTTATGACATGATTTCAAATTTAAATGTTAAAGCTGAAAGATCAACTCTAGGTGGAACATGGTAGAAGGCCAACACAGGTGGATCACTTGGATCCAGGAGTTTGAGACCAGCCTGGCAATATGACAAAACCCTGTGTCTACAGAAAAATACAAGAATTAGCTGGGTGTGGGGGCATATACCTGTAGTCTCACCTACTCAGGAGGCTGAGGCAGGAGGTTGGCTTGAGCCCAGGTGGTCAAGACTGCAGTAAGCCATGATCATGCCCCTTCACTCCAGCCTGGGTGAGACTCTGTCTCAAAAAAAGAAAAAAAATAAGATTAACTCTAGAGTGTGGTACATGTTGTCAATAGTCTAAATGTTGCCAGTCTAAGGACATCCAGACAAAAGGTAGTGGGAATGGAGCCAAAATCAAGTCAGGAAAAAAAGACTTTTATCTAAATAAGTGAAGTTTTAAAAGGGTAAAACTTAATAACTTTCTTCTATTTTACGTTATTTTATGCATCATTTCTTTTTTAGTCTTTTTAATGTCTTAACTGTTGTTTCACGCTTTCAATTATTTTATTAGTTATAATGCAGTTGGCCACTTTCTCTTTGTCCAGATACTTTCTTCCTCAATTTTCTTAAGAACACATATCTGGCAGCCATAAAAAAGAATGAGTTCATGTCCTTTACAGGAACATTGATGAAGCTGGAAACCGTCATTCTCAGCAAACTAACACAGACACAGAAAACCAAACACCACATGTTCTCACTTATAAATGGGAGTATAACAATGAATCACATGGACACAGGGAGGGGAACATCATACACTGGGGCCTGTTGAGGGGTGAGAGGCAAAGGGAGGGAGAACATTAGGACAAACACCTAATGCATGCAGGGCTTAAAATCTAGATAATGGGTTGATAGGAGCAGTAAACCACCATGGCACATGTATACCTATATTACAAACCTGCACATTTTGTACATGTATCCCAGAACTTAAAGTAAAATATAAAATAATAATAATAATAATAAAGAACATATCTCTGGTCACTTCTTAATCTCCTTTACTTTTTTAAAAGAACTTTAAATTTTGTAGTTTTTAGGTTACCAAGACCAGCTCGGTCATAGAGACCCCAACTCAGGCGGCACTGAAGGAATTAAGAAACAGACACAAAGATAGAGTGCAAAGGTGGGACATCAGGGGGCTTCAGCATTCCCAGCTGAGACCCTTGATCAGAGTTTGACCCACATATTTATTGACAGCAAGCAAGTGATAATCATCATTACAGCAGTTTATAGATTAACTAAAAACATTCTTCTCAGGGAACAAAGCATTCTTTATTAGTGGCAAGAAACACTAGTAAATACAGGCTCTGACACGTATATCTACTACATTTGGAACAGGTAGGTAGGGCACCAGTCACTAATGCTATTGTTTGTGTGTGGTTCCAGAATGCCTTTAAGTGGTCTTCTGCCCTGGATGGGACAGGTATTTCTTTCCCTCACTCCAGTAAACCAACAACCTCAGCAATGTGCATCACTGCCATCACGAGTATGTTACAGTGCTATAGATATTTTGTCTATGGCCAGTTTCTTTAAGGCCTGTTTATGACAGGTTTCGAGCCTTTTCCCAGTATGTCCTCCTTTTTGATTTTGCAAAGCAGTAAAGGCAAGGGCAGCTTTGCCAAAGTGGGCTACTTCTTGCAGGATTCGGGATCCACATCTGCAGGCTATACAAAGACAAACAACACAGATTAAAAGCACAGTCATCATTGAAATCACAAAACCTTCCAATGTTTTTATCCACTTGAAAGGATTTATGGCTGCTAATCCATTATTGGCTCCTTCAAGTACTTCAGTTTCTGGCATTAATGGTGTGCCTGAGAGGCTTGAAGTACCTGCTCTTTCAGTTTTGCAGTATTCAAAGATAAATTTCCAGTATGACACTTTAAATGTCTTTTAACTTTTTTCCATTTATGTTCTGATTCATTATAAAGGTGGGGAGCAACACAGATAATCAGAAGTATTCCAATCACATTTCAGTTGCATTCTATATTCTAAACTCGTTATGCGATCTCCCAACCATACGACAGTTTGTCTGAGATCATTAATCTGATTAGCTATGTTCTGATCTATTTTAGTTTGAGAATTCCACATCAAGGTGTTGTTTTTCTGTCAATTATTAACAAACTTTTCTGTCTTTCTGACAAATGCAGAACCACTCCTGCTACAGTGGCTGTAGCCATAACTAATCAGACCCACAATGATTAAAATTAAAGTTGCAGTGAATTTTCTGGTACATTTTCAAACCTTTTGTAAAATTTCAGTAAGAATATGTACTGATGGGGATGTTTCCCAGGGACAAGATAGATTTACTGGTATCCATATTCCCTCTTGGGCTCTTACCAGTAATTTGACTCTTACCAGTAAGAGTCAAACATAAGGCATTAATTCAAGAAAACAATTTACAATTGTGACATGTTACCTGGGAAAAGAAAATTGATCTGTAACCTTCCCATTACTAAAAGATAAGGAGGGCTGACACAGCTCTGAATCCAAAGAGTTTTTATCTTTTACAAATTCTAATGAATACTAATGATTGTAGCAGGATCCTATATAATTTCCTTCCCAGACCTTTATTGGTTTCAGGGCCATACATGATTTCCAACGTTCTTTTTGTTCATTTTCCAATTTTGGCCAAATCATTTTTGGTCGTCATCCTACCATGCCTCTATTTCTCCAAATAATAGGGACATTTGTTTCAGCGCGTATTGACTCAAAACTCTTATTACTTTTTGTGTTTAAGTAATTCTGTGTCACAACAAGAGGACTAACTGGTGCAATTAATGCTAAATATTCCCTTAGGGGACCAATTACTTACAATTTCATGGGAATTATTGTGGAGCACCTCAGCCTCTGCCAAAGCACAATCTTCCCAAATTAATATTTTTAACTTAGAGGACCACTCTTTATTTTGCCTGCATTTAGATTTTGAGGAGCAAAACATAGTTGTTTTATTTCCTGAATAATTACAAAAAATGCTAAGACCAGAAATCATATGTAAATAAAGGAGGGAAAGAAATATATGCCCAGTATGTGAAATGTTCTTTTACTTTTGCCCCAACTTCAGGAGTACTCACTGTAATGGTGATAACCACTGCTCATGATAAGGCTTTAAATGTCTGGATGGTACCCACACCAGTTGTTGATTTGGACCTGGAAAAACACAGCAAATCCTTTCCCCCATGTTATTACATTGTCTTTTTCCCAACCTTTTGTTAATGGGTCTCACCACCAGATTAATTTTCCTAAGTTCTCTTCCGTGGATTGTTTATTCAGGTGTTGTTCAGTGCTGTTATTTGTCCTCATCTTGGCAAACCTAAAAAATTTAAAGTTAGTAGTGCTAAGTTAAGTTGCATTTGTGGGGTTCTATATTCACTGTTCCCCCTTTGATTTTTGCAAATGCTGTTTAAGGGAAAGATGTATTTGTTCTACAATAGCCTGTCCCTAAGAATTACATGGGATACTTGTAGTATGAGTAATGTTCCATTTTTTAAAAAATGCTGCTAAAGAATGACTAACATATTTTAGGGCATTATCAGTTTTTGTGGAAAAGGGAATTTCCCAAACAGCAAAACACTGTATTAGATATTGCTTGACACAGGCTAATGGTTTACCAGTTTGACAGGTTGCCCAAACAAAATGAGAAAAAGCATTTACAAAAACATGTACATATGCTAATTTTCTAAAAGAAGGAACATGGGTAACATCCATTTGCCAAAGACAGTTTGCTTTTAATCCACAAGGGTTAACACTCCCTGTAAAGAACAGAGTATGAATTATTTGACAGGTTGGACATTGTTGAATAATGGCTTTAGCCTTTCTCCAAGTAATATTATAACTTCCTTTAAGACCAAAGGCATTTACATAGGTCAAAGTGTGAAATGTTTAGAATTTAACAATGCTGTCACAACCCAGCAATCAGCCATTTGATTCTCTGCAGTTAAAGGTCCTGGAAGAGGTGTGTGAAGCCTAATATGAGATGTAAAAAGGGTGCGTTCTACTTCTAATTGCAATTTGTAACTGGGTAAATAAACTCATCAATTGTTCATCTGTATTAAATCAAAGCTGAGCATTTTCAATTGATTGTGTGGAATGAACCACGTATGAAGAATCCGAAGTTACATTAACAGGCATCTCAAAAGCAGTTAAGACTTCAATTACAGCTGCAAGCTTTGCTTTTTGGGCTGAAGTATACGGTTTCTGAAAAACTTTACTTTTTGACCCAGAATAACAAGCTTTACCATTGCTTGATCCGTCTGTGAAAACATTTTCAGCACCTTCAATTGGTTTAGATTTAATTGTTGTAGGGAGAATCCAATTAGTCAATTTTAAAAATTGAAATAATTTTGTTTTTTGAAAGTGATTATCAAGAACACCCATGAAATCAGCTAAATGGATTTGCCAAGTAAGACTATTCATAAAGGCCTGTTATATTTGTGCATTTGTAAGAGGGACAATAATTTTTCCAGGGTCATATCCATGTAATTTAACAATTTGAGTTCTCCCATTCCTATTAGAGTGGCAGTTTGATCCAAATAAGGAATCAGTCCTTGAATTTGTATGAGGAAGAAAAAGCCATTGCACCAAGTCTTGCTCTTGAACAATAACACCAGTAGTGCTGAGTTGGAAAAATTAATAAGTCTAAAGTTTTTTCTGGATCTATTCTATTTATTTGAGCCTTGTGCACTTACTTCTTAAAGAGCTGTAACTCTGCCTTAGCCTCCTTTGTTAATTGTCGAGGGCTAGAGAGACTAGGATCTCCTCTAAGGATAGAAAATAGATTACTCACGGCATAGGTAGGAATGCCTAAAGCAGGTCGTATCCAATTAATGTCCCTTAGTAATTTTTGAAAGTCATTTAATGTTTTTAATCAATGCCTGTGTATGGTTACTTTTTGTGGCACAATGGTAGTGTTAATCACTAAGGTTCCTAAGTACGAGTAAGGAGTACTAGTCTGAATTTTGTTAGGAGCTATAAATAAACCAGCATGACACACTGAATTTTGCAAGTGATCATAACATTGGAGTAGTATTTCCTGAGTGGGAGCAGCACAAAGAATATCATCCATATAATGAATAATGTAACACTGTGAAAATTCCTTTTTGATGGGCTCAATAACTTGGCCCACGCAAGTTTGACAAATTGTGGGACTGTTTAACATTCCTTGTGGCAACACTCTCCAGTGATATCTTTTAGCATGTTTTTTTATTACTTATAGAAGGAATAGCAAATGCAAATCTCTCAAACGCCTTTTCTGACAAAGGAATTGTAAAGAAACAGTCCTTCAAATCAATCACAATTAGTGGCCCATTTTTTGAAATAATAGCAGGAGAAGGCAATCCTGGCTGTCATGGCCCCATAGGTTGTATAACTGAATTAATGGCTCTAAGATTTGTCAACATTCTCCATTTACCTGATTTTTTCTTAATAACAAAAACTGGAGAATTCCAGAGGAAAATGTTGGAGCTGCGTGTCCCTTTTCTAATTATTCAGCAACTAAGTCCTCTAAAGCCTCCAGTTTCTCTTTATTCAGCAGCCATTGTTCTATACAAATTGCTCTATTTGTTAACCATTTTAGAGGTATACATTTTGGAGGCTTAGCAATGGCCACCATCAAAGATAATATCCTAGACCCTGACAAAATTACGTTTTTCCACTTTAAGTGGTTCCTTTAACCCTTGTAAATTTTTTCCTACTCCCATGCCAGCCACACACCCCATCTCTTGCATCACATGCTGACTTTGAGGGCTATATAATTGTTCTGAAATTAACACTTGTGCTCCCCACTGCTGTAATAAATCTCTTCCCCATAAATTTGTAGGTACAGAAGCTACAATTGATTGAATAGTCCCAGGTTGTCCATTGGGTCTTTTACAATGCAAAGTATAATTTGATATACTTTAGGGGCTTTGCCAACTCCAACTATGTTAAATTGAGTGGGTTGAATTGGCCACGCAGATGGCCAGTGCTGTAGAGAAATGATTGGAATGTCTGCTCCTGTATTTACTAATCCTTTAAATTTCTTTCCCTGAATAGTTATTTCACAAGTAGGACATTTATCAGTAATTTGATTTACCCAGTAAGCTGCTTTGCCTTGTTTATTTGTGCTTCCAAATCCTCCTATTTGTTTAGTTTCACTTTTCCCCATTTCCACATACCACACAATCAGGAGCTGTGCTATATGCTCTCGTGGCTCTGCTTTCCAGGGGACAGAAGTAGATATACCAATTTAAATTTCCCCATTGTAATCTGAATAATGATTCCTGTATGTACTTGCACTCCTTTTAAATTTAAACTAGACCTACCTAGAAGTAATTCTACCAATCTCGCCAGCAAGGGTCCACAGATTTCTGTTGGCACTTTTTGTGAGGGTTCCCCAACAGAAGGCTCACAGCTTTTGTGCAGCATAAATCTACTGTAGCACTACCAGCTGTAGCAGGGGACAGACACTGTACAGGGATGAGGGAGTGGCCTGAGTCAGAAATGTCCTGGTTTGGAACAGGGCCCAGGACGATCCCCTCATGCTGTTTCCCAAAATTTTTATCAAACTTAGAGTGACACTGACTAGCCCAATGTTTTCCTTTTTCACATTTTGGACATATTTCAGGCTCCGAAATTTTCTTTTTTTTTTCCCTAACTAGAGACCTGACTTGCTTATTTTTTCTGTATTCTTTTTTAGTATGATCATGCTTTCCACAGTTAAAACAAGTTCCAGGAAATGGAATATTTCCTTTACTCGCTTTCAGTTCTGCCATTGCTTGGGTCAGAAAAGTAGCCTTATGCAGATTACCTCTGATACTATCATAAGCTTTAATATAGTTAACCAAATGTGCTTTTCCTCTAATGGGTCACAAAGCAGCTGGCACTCAGGATTGGCATTGTTAAAAGCTAATAACCACAACACTATACCTGAGCAGCTGAATTTGCAATTACCTTTTTTAGAGACTCCTGTAATCTGGCTATAAAATCTGCATAAGTTTCTTTTGGTTCCTTCTTGATTGCACTAAAAGAAGGGTATTGTTCTCCTCCTAAAGTGATTTTTTTTTTCCCAAGCTCTAATGCACACTCCTCTAAACTGCTCTGTGGCATCATCCTGCATGACTGCTTGTTCACCTAAATCAGCTCAGCTGCCAAACCCCAAAGTTGGTCTGCAGTTATATTAATTTGAGGTTGGGCCTGGGCATTGTAATGAGCCTGAATGGAAGCTTCATCTGCCCATCAAGTTTTAAATTGTAAGAACTGAGCAGAAGCCAGACAAGCTAGAGTAAGAGGATCCCAGTTAGCAGGAATCATTCAACTGGAGACAGCAACATTCTTTAACAGTGCCATTACAAAAGGAGAACCTGGTTCATATTGATTGATAACTTGTTTAAATTTTTTAAGTAATTTAAAAGGAAAAGGATCAAACCTAGCCATAATATGGCTGACAAGCATTCATATCGCCCTCTTGTCTGGCTTGCTGGATTCCTGCCTGAATAGAACTGAAAATGGTCACTTGAGGCACTGGTCGAACAGTCAGTGGGGCAACTACTTTTTGCCCATTGTCCTTTGGAAAAGAAAGATCCAGAGGGCCAAGCCACTCATTTTCTTTAGAAGAGTGAGGGGGTGCAGAGAGGCAGGGACATACCTTCCCTCTTTTGCTGGCAAGCAAACCTGCTCTGTCACCTCTTCTGTTACTTTGTTATACTCTCCTTCCTCCTCTGATTCCTCCTCCTCATTATTGGTTTGAAATGACTCTAATGCTGAACACACTATTGCCCAAACTGACCATACTGATTGGAATATCCCCAGCTCCTTCTTTATAAAGCAATGAAAGACAAGAGAAAACAGCAGAAGAGCAGAGTAAGAAAGCACAGATTGTTTGAAAACAACTGACAGAGAAAGGAGCTAGTACTAACTTTAACTCCCCCTTTTCTGAGGAGTTGCTAAAGCAGACTCAAATAAGCCTCATGCCTGCTTGACCCTTGTCCCATTTGTTACCCTGATGCTTCCAAGTTTCCCTTCTTACTCACCATGGGGATAGATTTAAGAATACTCGGGTGTCCTCCAACTTAGTTCCCCATTCTCAAATCATTTCTCTGGTGACCCTTCATCCCTGGTTCGAGCTCCATATATGGACGCCACTTGCCAAGATCAGCTTTGGTCATAGAGACTCCAACCCAGGCGGCACTGAAGCAATTAAGAAACAGACACAAAGATAGAGTGCAAAAAGTGAGACATCAAGGGGCTTCAGCATTCCCAGCTGAGAACATTGAACAGAGTTTGACTGACATATTTATTGACAGCAAGCAAGTGATAATCATCATTACTGCAGTTTATAGATTAACTAAAAGCATTCTTCACAGGGAGCAAAGCAGTCTTTGCTAGTGGCAAGAAACAGGCTCTGACGCATGTATCTACTGAAACTGAAACACGTCATTAGGTCATGGGTCGCTCATGCTATTGTTTGTGGTTCCAGAATGCCTTTAAGTGGTCTTCTGCCCTGGATGGGTCAGGTATTTCTTTCCCTCACTCCAGCAAACCAACAACCTCCAGAAATGAGTGTCACTGTCATCATGAGTATGTTACAGTGCTATAGATATTTTGTTTATGGCCAGTTTCTTTAAGGCCTGTTTATGACAGGCTTAGGGCCTGTCCCCAGCATTAGGTCTTAGTCAAAATATTTCTCTTTTCTCACTCTACCATATCTCTCTGCTGGAGCTTATCCACTCACATGTCTTAAAATGCCACCTATATGGTGACAATAAAAAATTTATATCTTAAGATCAAACTGCAATTCTTGGTACCAAATTTACTTCTTCAACTCCCCCTACTCACCTGCTCCTTTAACATTCTTCATAGACATCTCAAGAACATATCTAAGAGTAAGCTCATGATCTCTTCTCCCAAAACAAGCTCTTTCTCTTTATTCATCTTTTCTTATCTCAGTAAATGGCTCCCTAATAGTTTTATTTTGCATGTCAGAAATGAGGGTTCCATTTTTCAAGATTCCTCACTCATCCACTCCCATGCTTCACCATTTGTCTGTATGGCCAAATTTTCTTGGTAAGTATTTTAAAAATTCATCTGTTTCCTTTCATTACCTCTACTACTACTCCTGTTTGTAACACTATCATTTACTACATGAACTTTAGCAAAAGTTTTATACCTGAGCTCTCCACATCACACTTGCTGCCTTGCACATAACAGCTCTTCTCTAGACAGAGGGGTCTCCCTGAAACATAACCCTGACTGCGTCCTTCCCTTAATTCCAGTGGCCATCAGGTTTAGGATGAAAGAATCCTCAACACAGCCTACCAGGCCTAATGCAATCTAGTCCCTGGCAACTTCTCAGTCTTATCTCAGGCCATCGTTTCTTACTCTCTAAGCTAAAACCACCGTGGCCTTCCTCACAATTTTTGTGCACTTCCAGGTCTTCTCATATGCTAATTTCTTGACCAGAACATTCTTCCCCTCACATCTCATCTTAAAGGCTACTTTTTCAGGAAAGGCTTCCCTATATTCTAAGCTAAGTCCCCCTTAGAGACGCTCTTTGCTTCAATTATGACTTTAATGATAATTTTATTATTTTTTTTTAATTCAGTGTCTGTCTTCCTTGCTAGATAGTAGTCAGGGGAGACAGACAGATGTCTAATTCACTATTTTCTTTAAAGCAGCTAGATTAGAGCCATACCCTTAATACCTGTTTGATCAATATATATTGAATAAATGATATTTTACCTTTTCTTTGACTTACTTGAATTTTCTTTGATATTTATTTGTGTCTACTCTTTAAGTTACAACATTTGTTTCTTCTCTCTGACTTCTGAAAGGCCATCATCCATTATGAACAATGAGTACTTCCCATCTACTTTCTAAAGTGTCACACTTTCTAGGCTATGTAACTTAAGAGATTCATAGGCCAACATCTTATTTTGAAGATAATACTATGTTTTAACCTATATTAATAAAACATTTGAACTACCAGATTGGGACCATTTTGAAGTATATACCTTCTCATCTGTCCACAGAAATGATGTAACACCAATCCTTGGTCACTGCTCATATGATGATTGGTTATTGGAGAAGATGTGGTACAAAGAATGGGTGAAGCCTCTTTCAAGAAAATAATTTTTGACAAAACCTTCCCAAGTTCAATTTTAATAAGTGCGCATAATTGAATCTTTGAATATAGAAGGTGAAATATTAAAGCAATTTGAAGTATTTCTCACATTTGTCCACTTCCTATGTATTTATTGATAATAAAGTATTATACAAGAATTACTATGGGAAATATCTTCCTCACTCTTCTATTTCATTATGAGAGAAAAAAAGTTGACTACAGATAGCATTACTTATAAATGACTCTTTAGGTCAGGATTTATTTCTCTGCCAATTACTCTTTTAAAATAAGCAAAGCCAATAATGTAATATTTATTAAGCAGTCCAGAAATATTTGGAATACCAGAGTTTCTTGAGAAAGAAAGCTTTCTAATTCTCCAGTGGTTAAAGAATGTGGTGTGAAGTATTTCTGTTCTGAAGATTCAATTATAATTTTCTCAATGACCTATACCTGGCAAATTTTTGTTTTAATGTGGCTCCCATAAACAAAATCTGGCTGGTTTAAAAAAAAAAAAAAAATCACAATCTCTGAGTGTACTAGATACTGTGATGTGCTTCCCAGATTCCCTTTCAAGATCAAAGCAGTTATTCCTCTAACTACCAGGAGTTGTACTAGGTAGTAGTTTATAGCTCAGTCCCTACACAGAAATTGCACTCAACCAAAAGAGCAGCTATCATCCAATGACTAATTACTGGGAAGGGAAGAAAATGGTTTCAAAGCCCTAGTGTCAAGTGAAATAACTCAGAAACAAAGTTGAATACCACATGTTCTCACTTATAAATGGGAGCTAAACAAAGGGAATACAGAGTGGAATAATAAACACTAGAGACTACAAAAGGTGGCAGCATATGAGAGGCATGAGGGTTGAAAAATTACCTATTGGGTACAACATTCACTATTCAAGTGATCGGTATGCTAAAAGCCCAGGCTTCACCAGTATGCAATATATGCATGCAATAAATCTGCACTTGTATCCTCTGAATGTATAAAAATAAAAACTAAGAATAAAATTTTTAAAAGCTATAGTCTTTGATTCAATTCTAGACATGTCTGAGAGGCCATCTCAGCTTCAGAGCTCTGTGTGATATTGATTGAGGTCCTTGTGGCAATTCCTTCCTCTTCCAAATCTTGCTTCCTCACTCTTTTCTAGGTATTACTTCTGTGAGCATTGTTTGATAAACCCCTGTATGCAAATGTCTGTCATAGAGTCTATTTTCTGATAATTTATGGCAGATTATCTCTGTCTTTTAAATGAATTTAACTCATTTATGTTTATTATGATTATGTACATATTTAGACTTGTTTCTATCATCTTATTTTATGACTTATATTGATTTATTTTATTGTTATTTTCTTCTTTGCAATGAATTAAGCATATTTCTTTATTTTTTGTAATTTCTGGCAAGTTGAAAAATTTCATATTCAAATTATATAATGATAATAATGTGATTATTCAGTTTCTAGCAAAAGTTTAAACATATTTGTCTATCATTATCTAGGGCTAACAGTTTCTACAAGAAAAGAATGTTAGCATCCATTCTCTTCTTCTATTAAAATAATCTGGCATCTTAATTGTGGATTTTTTTTTAATGTGATATGAGGAATATAACTTCAAGGTAAAAGTTTTTCTGATGCCTTTTAATAATCTTTCTTTTTTTGGTCTCAGGCATAGTTTTTCTAATGTACATTAATTTTTTAAAAACTATATATTTTTAACACTTAAATGTTAAATGTGAGCCCTACTCATGTCACAAATAATTTCCAAAAGCTAATCATTAAAAACATAAAATAATATAAAGAATAATAAAAAGGAATCTTGAAGGTTTTGTATACATTATTGAGTGTGGAAGAATTAGGACACAAAACCTAACAGTTTGACACCTTAAAAAATGTAAAACTGCAATATGATAAATGTCATTTATATAATGTTAAAAGCAAGTGACTAATTGGGGGAAAAAACTTACTAAATATGTAAAAGAGGATTAATAGTCATAGTATATAAAGAGACCCAGCACATTAATATGAAAAAGAACTTTTCCTAGAAAAAAAAAATTGTATGACTAATTCAAATTTGTCTTTACTGAGAAAAGAAAAATAGCTTAGAGTACTCTGGGCTATGTGAGATCTGCATAATTACCAGGATCAGAAAGACATAAGCATGGCAATTGATTAAGGCAATATGTTCCTGACTAGCTACCTCACCCATTATCCTCTTGTTCTTGGAATTTGTGATACAAAGAACAATATATAGCCACTTCATATCTTATATTATTTTAACATAAATTCTTAGTAAACAACTTAGGAACAGCTTCTTTTTCTTTAAAATCCACTTGTAACTGCTGCAAATCAGATTGTATATTCAGGGCAACTTGAATCTATGTTCCCATGTTGGAGTCCCCAAACGTGGTCCAAATAAAGTCCCAAATTATGTTAAATTTGTCTCAGCTTTTTCCTTTAGACAGAGAGTACTGTGGCATGTAACACCTTATAAAAGCTTTGCCTTACTTTCTGGAAGAGTTTACATTAGACTTCAGCATTACTAACCTTTATTTGTAGAATCATCATTCTTCTGCTCGAAGGTTCTTCAGCTGCTATGCCTATAGAATAGGCATTCTTTTATTCCTTTACTTTCTTAAAAAACTTGCTTTCCCTGTAGTCTATGGATTTGCCCTGAATCCTTTCTTGCATGAGATCCAAGAACCCTCTCTTGGAATCTGGATTGGCACCTCTTTCTGGTAACATCTTCCTGGTGAACCATAAAGACAGTACACTGAGGAGACCCCCCCACACATCCAAAAGAAATAGACTGCAGCACTAACTGGCTAACTTTGGGTAAGCGGGGAGCATATACCTAGGTAAAGGATGGGATTAGGTTAGAGGCCCAACTTAGGGGAGTTAGAGTATCTCTTTTGGAAATAAAAACAGTTTTACATGCAACATGTGTAAGGAAAGTAAAATGTGTTTTTGGCAAAAGATTATAAGAAGTCATGGGAATGTGGATGTTTTTAAACTTATATATAAGGATTAATGGATTGTTTTAAGTTACATAGAATAAAGCTGAGGGTTTGAGCAAGTTGAAGAAGGTTTAGAAAAAATTAGCCTTGTAAAAGAAATTCTATGTGTAAACATATTGGCCAAATTTAAAGGGGTATTATTCTGTTTTTTCCATAAACTGAACATGGGAGTCAAAACACAATAGGTTTTTGTTAGAGCACTGATCTGCTCTTTAACAAAAATTGTAAAGGGTTATAAAAAAGATTTATGAGACTCTTATTTCATGGTCAGACATTAAAATTGAATACATTTGTCTATAAAGTTTTATTAAGAATTGGGTTTGACTCAATAGTGCGCTAATGTGCCTGGGCATGAGGGATCACACCTATAATCCCAACGCTTTGGGAGGCCAAAGCAGGCTGATCACTTGAGGCCATGAGTTTGAGACCAGCATGGACAACATGGTGAAATCTCATCTATACTAAAAATACAAAAATTAGCTGGGTGTGGTGGTACATGTCTGTAATCCCACCTACTCTGGAGGTGGGGGTATGATAATAACTTGAACTCAGGAGGTGGAGGTTGCAGTGAGCCCAGATTGTGCCACTAGACCCCAGCCTGGGCAACAGAGAGAGAGTTTGTCTCAAAAAGAAAAAGAATAATAATTATAATACACTAATGTAACAGTGAAATTTGGTTTTCTCTTTTAAACAAGATTTTTATATTTTATTTAAAAAAGAAGGATTTTTGGTGGCTCACGCCTGTAATCCCAGCACTTTGGGAGGCCGAGGCAGATGGATCACGAGGTCAAGAGATCAAGACCATCCTGGCCAACATAGTGAAACCCCATCTCTACTAAAATATATAAATTAGCTGGGTGTGGTGGCATGAGTCGGTAGTCCCAGCTACTTGGGAGGCCGAGGCAGGAGAATTGCTTGAACCTGGGAGAAGGAGGTTGCAGTGAGCTGAGATCGTGCCACTGCACTCCAGCCTGGCTCCTGGTGACAGGGCAAGACTCTGTCTAAAAAAAGAGAAAAAAAAAAAAAGGATTTTTGTTTGCCTTTTGAATAAAATGTAGGAAAAATAAGAGAAGAAGAAAGATTGTTTGAAAAGCTAAGTCTTCCCTCTGTTAATGAGTAAAGATTTTTGCCTTCTTAAAATGTTTAAGTTATCATTTTGGCTAAATGCATAATTTACCAATAATTTATGGTAATCTGGGATTTTATTTTTATTATCAAGTGTTTTAAGCCTTTGATATTTGAAAAACTTTCTAAAATTAAATTACAAATCATATATTTTTCAGATCTAAGTAATCTTTGGAATATTGAGCCCCCTAAAGTTCAGAAGAGACATATTGGCTTATTTGATATAAAAATTATAAAGGAAGCATTGTCAAATATGCAATGGTGCTTGGTTTTCTTTGGGCTGTATTTGTATAAATATGTTATTGATATGTGTTTCAAATCTTTCTTAAACTACTATAATTCTGATGACTTAGTACATGTTATTAATAACTATAATTTTTATGCAAAATTATTGTATGCCACAGGAGTAACCAAAATTTCTAGTCAATAGTAGCTTTAATAGAGGCTGCCCTAAGACATTTTATTTTCCAGGGACAATTGTTGTCTTATTTTCCTCTGCTTTAAAAGGTGGTTTATAATCAGCTATAGAACTTTTCACAGGTGCTCTTAAATTCAGATTTCTGATAAGTTAGGAGATTGTGACATTAGAATAGAGGAAAAATCTTTCAGGACTCATGGAGAGCTGAAATGTTTATGAATATCAAGCAGGACAGGAATTAACTGCATGGACTAAATTAATATAAGGCTGATATGATCTTTTTGACTTTTTGCTTAAAACATTCTGATCCTTTGTTTTGTTCTTCAGAGTCAAGGAAACTTTTCTTCTGAGCTATTTACAGTTTTTGACAATTGATTAAATTATGCTCCCATGAACAAAAGATGGAGCATATTTGTTTCTCTCTACCTGATTTCTCCAGGATTTGGAGACTATTTGTGAGTATTCTTAGCTTATGGCAATACAGTTATTTGCATAAGTGCAATAAAAATGTTTTCTTTTGCAAGAGGACACAGCTGGAGAAACTGGTTATTTTAACAAGACTTTGACTAGAATGCTGTGCTTTCCTTTAAGAAATCAAATTTGACTTCTAGAGCCAATAAAACCCCCCTGGGAAAACTGGCTTTATACCTTGTCTGCACAGTCCCTGTATAGGGTTTATGACCTGCAGTAAACAAAGAATGTCCCTTTCTAACAGGCCCAGAAGCTCCAGATTGCCTTGGGACCTCAATAAGTGAGGAATTTACCCAACTAATAGATATTTGAGAGTACAAACCCACAGCTGGGCTCAGTTTTAAAGTCTTGTCTGAGATTCCTTCTATGGAACAGAATTCCATCCAAACCAATTTTTTAAAGCGTATGTAAAACAATAATTATTTTTGCTGAGCTTTATACAAATAATCAAGTATAATAAAGAAAATTAGTCTTATCATGATTTATCTTTAGTAAAAATGGGAAACTGGAGAGAGAAAAAAATTATGTTTCAAGAACTGTGGTGCACCTGTTACTAGATTCTAGCCTCATCAGTTGTTTTTGAGTTTTTTCTGTAATTTATACTGACCCAGCTTTTTCCTGTGAAGCAACCAGTGGTCTTTGTCTGATGCTCTGGAGACACAGGAGAGATGGGTAATAGGAAAATATGGATCAATATTCTAATTCTGAGCATGTTGGAATCAGCTAGTAACCCATATCAGCTTGGTTTCAACAATTGCCCAGTTCATGGAAAGCCTTCTTATTTAGTTTACATGGGATAACTTTACTTATTTTGCTTTACTATTATGGAATATATTGTGGTTGTACTCTTTGTGTAGGCATGCAGGATAAGCTTATTGAATGTTTTCTTAAATTGAACACTTATTAATCTTCCAGATATCATTTTTTGTTGAAACTCAAGAGTTATGAGTGGCCCTCAACATACCAGTGTTTTCTAACTGAACTACTCTCTACCCTGAATACAAGAGACCGTAATAATTAGGTAGGAATGTCATTGCCCCTGTTCACCATAAAGAAGTTACAAAAGATAGATCTTCATCCTTCTGAAACTCCTAGTATTAAAGATTATCTTGTAAAAGAGAAAGGGGAAATATGTCAGACATTTGAACCAGAGCAACTTCATCTTGAGTAGGGGCCATATAAAATAAGGCTGAGAGACGTACTGGGCTTCATTCCCAGGATGTTAAGACATTCTAAGTCACAGAATGAGATAGGAGGTCATCCCAAATACAGGTCATGAAGACCTTGCTGATAAAGCAGGCTGCAACAAAGGAGGCAGCCAAAACCCACCAAAACCTAGATGGCAGTGAGAGTGACCTCTGGTCATCCTCACTGCTCATGATACACTTACTACAATGCATTGACATGCTAAAAGACACTCCCATCAGTGCTATGACGATTTCCAAATATTATGGCAACATTAGGATGTTATCCTATATGGTCCAAAAAGGGGAGGAAGCCTCAATTCTGGGAATTGCCCACCTCTTTCTTGGAAAACTCATGAATAACCCACTCCTTGTTTAGCAAATAATCAAAAAATAACTATAAATATCCTTAGTCTAGTATCCCAAGCTTCTGCTTTGTCTATGAAGGAAACATTCTTTTATTCCTTTACTTTCTTAATAAACTTGCTTTTACTTAAAAAAAAAAAAAATTCTCATATATTACAGGGCAAATGCATTAGGATAGCATTCAAAGTTCTCCATAACTGTCCACAACCTGCTTTTTCTATCATATTTATTAATAGTTATCCAACAAAAACCTACTTTATATCATTAAAAAATGATGCTCTTATTTAATGTCCCTAAGACATATGACATCATTTTTGTCCTTCACCTACTTTATATTTTACTTCTTATTATAATAATTTCTTATTATTTGTGTGTTAACAGGAAAATCAAACTCTGCAAAATATTTTAGAGAGGTTTCTTCTGAGGCAATATGAGTGACCATGGGCCCAGAGAAAACACAATTTCAAGAAGTCCTGAGAAAGTGTGCCCAAAGTGGTTAAAGTTTGGTTTCATACGTTTTAGGGAGGCAGGAGTTACAGGCAAAGATATTAATCAATACATGGGAAGTATACATTGGTTTGACTTGAAAATGGTGGAATATCTAGAAGGGGAGTGGCTTACAGTTTATAAGTAGATGCAAACATTCTTTACTTTGCAATTGGTTAAAGGAGTAAGTACCTGTCTGTTATGTCAGTCTTAAGATCTCTATTTTAACATTAATGCTGGTCAGCTGTTATGCCTAAACTCCAAAAGGGAGAAAGTATATCACGGCATGTCTGACCTTCCTTCCCGTCATGCCCAGTAATTCAGTTTTTAAGATTTTTCTCACCTGGAAGGGGGAGGCTTAGGATTTTACTTTAAGTTTACAGTTCTCATAAAACACCCTATTTTTTCCTGACAATAAATCTTACCCATTTTTCAAAATCTAGCCCAGATTTTAGCTTTTTATGTCAACTCTATTCTTACAGCAACCCTATGAGGTAGGTTATTACTTGTCATTTTATAGATTGTTAAACTGAAGCCCGAAGAGGTAAAAGAACCTGTCAAGCATTTCATTATTAGTATGTGACAGTTGAAATTCAGACCCAAAATTCTCCAGAGTCTTTGCCGTTGCCTTCTCTACTCTTTTAATTGCTCTAAATTCCTAGAGAAGAAAATATGGTAAAATGGAAGAAGATACACTTTGAAACCCTGGCTACAAATTTGATCTGGGTTATTTACATTCTGTATGACCTTGGGCAAATTACTTAAACTCTCAGAGTCTCATTTTTGTTTTTTTAAAAATAGAAAAATAGTGAGGATGAAGTTAAAAAGAAATATTTAAATTTCCAGACACATAATAAGTGTTATGTATTAATATCCAATTTTGGCTCTCTTTGCAAAAATTATAATGGTGAGAAAATTATGGCAGTGAAAGAGATTTGACCTGACTCCATCTTGCCCTTAACCTCCAAGCTACCTCTGTTCATTCCTGGGCATAGCCAAACTAACTCTGAAAGGAATTTAGTTTATAATTTAACTTTGGAACAAATATGATAATAGCACTTCCTAAACAAATTCCCTTCTTGCTGGGGAAACAAACTGCCTTCATAAAGCTAACAAATGAGACACAAGCTTAGAAATTATGGCACAGAAGTCATGCAGCTAGAGGCCACAAGATTCCTAATCTCCCCAATTGCTCCTATGAATAACATAACTATTGTGAAACCTAACATTGGTGTTCAAGGTACTTTTTAGACCCTACATTCTGATGTGTGAGCTGGCACCACCCAGACTGGTAAACTGGCCCATCTGCTCTTATGGCCCTACCCGGAACTGACTCAGCACAAGAGGACATCCCGAACCCAACTAATCAGCATTCCCCATTTCCTAGTTTCCGCCTGCCAAACTATCTGTAAAAAACCCTAGACAGAATTTGAGGGGATGCTAATTTGAATAATAATAAAATTCTGATCTCCCATTTAGCTAGCTTTACATGTATTAAAGTCTCTATTGCAATTCTCCTGTCTTGATAAATCAGCTCTGTCTGGGAAGCAGGCAAGAAAAACCCATTGGGTGGTTACATATTTACCTTCCTTCATCTATTTTACAAAATCAGGCCAAAATGTTTTTTCTGCTCTTCCATTATGAGGTCATTTGTGAATTTCATTTGACTCTAACCTTTAGCCTTTTAGCTTTAGTACAACAGACAGAACTGGTTTGGGTTGAATACTGTTTAGGTTAATACTGTTTAGGTCAATATCCCTAACTTGAGCCAAGCTTATAAATTTACTCAATAAAACAAGAAGCTACATTTACCAGTCACTGCCTGCTGATCAGAGAGGCTTCACAGTGGTGTTGGCTTCTCCATCATATATTGGCCTGCCGTCGCCATGGGCCCTATACAGAACTCCTCCCAGTCAAAAGTCGATCAGTTTTTCCAAAATTGGCGTCTGATGATGACTGTCACCCACAGCCTGGCAAAAAAAGTGGTTAGCTTGTCAACTCCAAAAGCAGATTTCTCTATTTATTTTACATATTCATGACTGCAAATCAGTATTTACATTAATAATGTAAAACACTCTGATTAACATTTGTATTAACATAACTACTTGTGAGGTTTCTTCTGTTCAAATTTGGCCAAGATCCCAAAAGCTGAAAGAACATTACAATAAATAGCAACTAGCCCCATATCCTAGAGTAGGTGTGTAAGGACAAATAATAATTAAAAATAGGAGTCTTAATTCTCCCTTGAAAATTAAGAAATTTCTCCTTTCCTTTTCGCTATTTATTTTAGAAAAACCATAATTGTAAGTACTTTCATCTTTCTTTGAAGTGTATGTAATTCTTATGAAGACTAAATAGGTCTTTTGTCAATTTTATAAGCCAGGAAAGTCTTTCTCAAGACCTGAGAGCCATCTCTTTGAAATGTAAATCATGGGAGATAGTGCCCTTATCTCCCAGTTTCTGTGTCAGAATATGAGCTTAACTTCAGTTGACACCTTGCTACAAGTTACAAAACTATCTCCTCCCATAAAGATGTGAGAAGTTTGATTTTGTCTGAGTAAATCCAATTAGCTAAAACAGATGCTCAGGTAATTGCCAGGTAAAGTTAGAATGAACTAGGGTGGTGTCAAGTCCTCTTACTTGAGGATTAATCCTATAAATGTGTATGCATGGGTTGTATCTGTTTGGCTGTATAAGACAGTGAGGTTCCTTTTTGTCTTTGCAACCTCTTAATGGTTGCCAACTCCTTATGATTGTCTGTGACATATGTCAAATTCTGGTTTAATGCTACTTCAATAATAAAAATGTTTTCTTTCTCTACTATCTTTGTGGAGAGATTTATTGGTTGGGAGACAATTTTTTTTCTAATTATATTTCCCCAACAATTCTGGAAGATGGGATAGAGTGAGATTGTCAGTTCCTGAAATGAGCAGACTACTAAAGGTCTGTGGTTCCTAACCCTGCAATTATTCTAACTTTGATAGCATTGTCTACAATTTTTCTCTGTAATTGATCTATGTTCTATAATTTCCTTCTTTCTACTCCTCTAGCAGATGAGTCTAAATTGTTTGTTTTATTACATATGAAAGAGTCTAGTATTTATTACAAAAAACCCAAGGGTTTTATGACTCCCTTTTCTGTTTTCTCTAGTCATTTATGAAAAAACTTAGAAAAATTTGTTCCACTGACAGATTTGCAATTATTTAAAATGTAAATAATTTTCTGGTAGCCTCAGAAACTAAAGAGCAATGCAAAACTGATACTTTTGCTTTGATAGAATTCTTTGCTTCCCAGGGGCTTAAGGCCTCACTAGCCATATTGCAATATTGCTTAACTAAGGTAAAAATATTTAGGGCATCTGAAGACTGAATAGCCCTTTGTCAACTTTATGACCCAGGAATGTCTTTCTTAAAACGTGGGGTTCATCTCTTTGAAATGTAAATATCATGAAATATAGTGCCCCTGTCTCCCAATTTCTGCAGAAAGACTGGAGCTTAATCTCTTGGGTACCATGCTGCGAGTTACAAAATTACCTCTTCTCAAAAAGTTCCGAGAAGTTTGATTTTTTTCTGGTTAAAGCCAACTGGTTAAAAAGATGATCATGCAATTACCATGTGACATTAGGATGAACTACGTTCACTTACTTCAGAACTAGTTATTGCTTATCTTTAAAACTTGTATGTAATGGGTTGTATCAATTATATTAAACATTGAGATTCCTCTTGGTCTTTGCAACTTCTTAGCTGATTGCCTGTGATGTCCATCACATTCTGGTTTTATACTTTAAAAATTTTTAAATTTAAAAAAGTGTTTTTTCTCTCTTTCTTTCCTTCCTTCCTTCCTTCCTTCCTTCCTTCCTTCCTTTCTTTCTTTCTTTCTTTCTTTCTTTCTTTTTTTTCTTTCTTTCTTTCTTTCTTCAGCAGATGCTACCTTTGCAATATGCTAAATTGCTAACAATCAATTGTTTTATCTTTCCTGATAGATAAATAATATATTTAAGATTGAGGGCTTTGGCTATTCTGCTCTGCATTCCTATTTATTGCTACGCTAAATAGGAATTACACATAGTGCATTACACATAGTCCAAATTGAGATGAATATATATCATGAACAACATGATGTTGTTTAGGTAATTCATTATAAAATTACTAGGATAATTTAGTCTTTCTATACAAAATATGGATTAGTTTTTATTTTCTATGACTTCTCAATTCATCTTTCGTTTTCTTATTATATTTTATTCAGATAAGACATCTCTCATTTCTACTTCTCTTAACCTTTGCTTTGTTTCTGTGGTACATGGAAAAGTAATTGACTAAAGGATTCCAGAAAGTTCTGTTACACTATTATGAAAGATATATATATATATATATATATTTGTGTGTTTTCACACTGCTATAAAGAACTACCCAAGACTGGGTAATTAATTTAAAAAAGGGGCTTAATTGACTCACAGTTTCACATGACTGGGGAGGCCTCAGGAAGTGTACAATCTTCATGGAAGAAGAAAGGGAAGCAACGCTAAATGTTACAAGAATGTGTAAGCAAGACTGACATATCTTATGTGTCAGGAAAGTGGGAGCATACAGGGGAAACTGCTACTTTAAAACCATCAGATCTCATGAGAACTCCCTTACAATCACAAGAACAGCATGGGGAAACTACCCCCATTACCCAATCACCTCCCACCAGTTTCCTCCCTTGACATGTGGGGATTACAATGTAAGATGAGATTTAGATCAGGACACAGAGCCAAACCATGTCATTCCACTCCTGTCCCCTCCCAAATCTCTTGTCCTCACATTTCAAAACCAATCATGCCTTCCCAACAGTCTCCCAAGTCTTAGCTCATTCCAGCATTAACTCAAAAGTCCAAGTCCAAAGTCTCATCTGAGACAAGGCAGGTCCCTTTCACCTATAAGCCTATAAAATCAAAAGCAAGTTAGTTACTTCTAAGACATAAATGAGGGTTACAGGCATTGGGTAAATGTTCCTGTTCCAAATGGGATAAACTGGCCAAAACAAAGGAGCCACAGGCCCCATGCTAGTCTGAAACCCAACTGGGCAGTCATTCAATCTTAAAGCTCCAACATCTCCTTTGACTCCATATCTCATATCCAGGGTTCACTGGTGCAAAGGGTGAGCTCCCACAGCCTTGAGCAGCTCCACCCTTGTGGTTCTGCAGGGTATAGCTCCTGTGCCTGCTTTCACAGGCTGGCATTGAGTGCCTGTGGTTTTTCCAGGTGCACAATGCAAGCTGTCGGTGGATCTACCATTCTAGGGTCTAGAGGACAGTGGCCTTCTTCTCACAGCTCCACTAGACAGTGCCCCAGTGGGGACCCTGTGTGGGAGTTTCAACCCCACATTCCCTCTCTGCATTGTATTAGTAGAGGTTCTCCATGAGGTATCCACCCCTGCACAGACTTATGCATGGACATCCAGGTGTTTTCATACATCCTCTGAAATCTAGGTGAGGGTTCCCAAACCTCAACTCTTGTCTTCTGTGTACCCACATGCCCAACATCACATGGAAGCCTCAAAGGCTTGGGGCCTGCACCTTCTGAAGCAACAGCCTGAGCTGTACCATGGATGGAGCAGCTGAAATGCATGGCACCATGTCCCAAGGCTGCATAGAGCAGTGGAACCCTGTGCCTGGTTCACACAAAACCATTTTTCCTTTCTTGGCCTCTGGGCCTGTGACGGAAGGGGCTGCTGTGAAGATCTTTGACATGCCCTGGACACATTTCCCCCATTGTCTTGGCTATTAATATTCAGCTCCTTGTTACTTATGCAGATGTCTTCAGCCAGCTTGAATTCCTTCCCAGAAAACGGATTTTTCTTATCTAACTCATCATCAGGTTGCAAATTTTTCAAACCTTTATGCTCTGCTTCCCATTTAAACATAAGTTCCAATTTTGAACCATCTCTTTGTGAACTCATATGACTGAACACTTTCAGAATCAGCCAGGCCACATCTTGAATGCATTGCCGCTTAGAAATTTCTTCTACCAGATACCCTAAATCATCTCTCTCAAGTTCAAAATTCACAGAAGTCTAGGGCAGGGACAAAATGCCACCAGTCTCTTTGCCAAAAAATAGCATGAGTGACCTGTGATCCAGTTCCCCATAAATTCTTCATTTCCATCTGAGACCACTTCAGCCTTGGCTTCATTGTCCATATCACTATCAGCATTTTGATTAAAAGCATTCAACAAGTCTCTAGGAAGTTCCAGACTTTCCCACATCTTCATATCTTCTTCTGACCTCTCCAAACTGTTCCAACCTCTCTCCATTACCCAGTTCCAAAGTTGCTTTCACATTTTCAAATATCTTTATAGCAGTACCCCACTTTTGGTACCAGGTCTCTGTATTTGTTTGTTTTTGCACTGATATAAAGAACTATCCAAGATAAAGGAAAGAAGTTTAATTGACTCACAGTTCTTTCTTGCTAGGGAGGCCTCAGGAAACTACAATCATGGTAGGAAAGGGGGAAGCGAAACATATTTTACATGGTGTCAGAAGAGACAGAGTGTACAGGGGAAACTGCTACTTTTAAACAGTGACATCTCATGAGAACTCTCTCACAATCATGAGAACAGCACAGGGGTAACTGCCCCCATGATTCAATCACCTCCTACCAGGTTCTTCCCACTTCATGGAATTACAATTGTAGATGAGATTTGGGTGGGGACACAGAGCCAAACTATATCATTCTGCCCCTGTGCCCTCACAAATCTCACGTCCTTTTCACATTTCAAAACCAATTATGCCTTCCCAGCAGTCACTCAATGTCTTAACTCATTCCAGCATTAACTCAAAAGTCCAAATCCATAACTAAAGTCGTGTGAACTAAGAGACATTACAGTTTTTATTTTTATGATAAAATATTTTATTTTATTTTATTTTATTTTATTTATTTATTTTTTTGAGATGGAGTTTCCACTCTTGTTACCCAGGCTGGAGTGCAATGGTGCGATCTCGGCTCACCACAACCTCCACCTACTGGGTTCAAGCAATTCTCCTGCCTCAGCCTCCCGAGTAGCTGGGACTACAGGCATGCACCACCACATCCAGCTAATTTTTGTATTTTTAGTAGACACAGGATTTCACCATGTTGACCAGGATGGTCTCGATCTCTTGACCTCGTGATCCACCCGCCTCGGCACCCCAAAGTGCTGGGATTATAGGCATGAGCCACCGCGCCCGGCCAAAATATTTTATTTTTAAGCAAATTAATTAATGTACTATCGTCTTTAGCAAAGGATGCATCTTGAGAAAATATTAGAGGATGTGTTATATTTGTTACAAATTTCTCATTGTTGATTAACATTTCAGCATTGCTCTCATTAAGAAATTTGAGGGAAAAAAGGGACATAATTTAACCCAAACTAAGTAACTAATGGTCAGTTTTAAAAGCTTAAATATTTGGATTATTTCATTACTCAAAAACTGTCTCACTGACTATTCAGGCCTTTTTGCTCTTCCCACTTGCATTCTAGTCATTACCCCACATGTCCACTAGATGGTGTGTAAGGACTGAAAAAATAAATAAAAATCAAAGAATTTAGAGAGAGATGACCACAGTGTTAGTGAAGAGCTGAGAATTTTCTTTGGATTTTATCCTTTGTAATTCCATTTACTCTAAAACAACTGAGAAAGATCTATACTAAAGAAAATCTTTTTACTTTTGTTATAAGTAGAATTTTTGATGTTGTAAAAGAAGTAGCACTCAAATATAAATATCCTCAGCAAGGCAATTTACTTCTATAGAAGTGTGCAGCTCACAGGTGGAACAATGGCGAGTGCCCATTTGGACAAGGGAGGAAAAGGAATACTTATGCCTGAGAGAGGTTGTCCCTACTGCTGTGTTGTTCCCCTATTGGCTAGGGTTAGACCGCGCAAGCTAAGCTAATCCTGATTGGCTATATTAAAGAGAGCAGGGGTTTAAGCTGGAGTGGCAGGGTGGGTGGTTTAGCAGAAGGATGGTTAGGGGCAGGTCAGAGCAGGTAGCCAGGAGTGACCTAGGTCAAAGAAGGTGACCAGATCAGGTGACTGAAGCAGTTGACCGGGATGAGTCAGGACAGAGCTGGGGGCCGGGAGAACAGATGTGAACTACTGATTAGAACCGGTAGAGAAGGTTGTTTACTGGAATTACAAGGAAGTTAAACTTTAGAATGGAGAATTAAAGAATAAGAGAACTGAACATACTGACATATTGATTCTTTAAAGAGCAACTTGAGATTCACTATATCTAACACTTTCATCCTGGCCAACATAGTGAAACCGTGTCTCTACTAAAAATACAAAAATTAGCTGGGCATGGTGGCATGCCTGTAGTCCCAGCTACTCGGGAGGTTGAGGCAGGAGAATCACTTGAACCCATGATGTGACACTCCATCCTAAACAACAGCACAATACTCTGTCTCAAAAAAAAAATGTTTATTTATGGCATTTGCCTACCAAAATTACTTTTTGAAAAAAGTTTCGAGTCAACATGAACGTCTTTTTGGTCAGAGGCATGCACAGAAATAGAGATGGGAAGGCCGAAGGAAGCAACACTAGCAACTACTGAAAAAACTTGTGGGCAGACGGAAGAAAATGTGGGCTACTCTTTTAACTAGCAGCCATCTACAGAGGAATTTTATTGTTCTTTGAGAAACACTCCGTCCCTCCTAGGTCATGGCTCATTGATGGCTGTGTATGCCTTAAATGACAGAACAGTAAGGAACAGCTGTCAGTCACTCTACTCTTTGGAACTACCAGGATTCAGCTTCCACAAAATAAAGGTACAAACAATGTAGGTGGTATTTGCTTGATTTATCATGCTGTTATGCTTTTGGATCATGTCACCTAACAAGAATTTTAATGACCTAATTGAGATGACTCTGTAATTGATTTTTGCAAAACTCCCCCAGAAAGTAAAACAAACAAACCAAAAGTCAGTATTTTAATTTCCTAGTTCCCCTGGGAATTCTAGAAGCTTGGAAGACACTAACACTTTGGTGCTGTACTAACTGAGTACTAGGATCACTCAAATTACTCAGCCTCAAGAATCTGAGGAGCTCATTATGAATAACAAAAGAAACTTCTATCACTCAGAAAATTCCAAGGGTTTTAGGAGGTTTTGTGCCAGGAACCAGAATATCAAACATATTTATTATTCTAACACAGCCATATAAACTAGAATTTTTCAGTGTATTGGAGATTTATCAACAGAGAACTAAAACTTACATTGTCAGTGGTGGTGGTAACCTCATTTCAAAGCTATGTATACTTCTGAATGATATAGATATGAATATAGGAAATTTCTGATTTATAAGAATCTCAATACATTTGCTCAGAGGTGTACTAGGCTGTGATAGTTCTTTTAAACAACTACCATTGTAGATGAATGACAGATATATAATAATCACCTTCATACTAGGTAAGTTTTCTCTATTAAAAAAATTCAAAGAATTTTGTGTCAGGAAAGGGTTGTGACTTGAGAAATAAAAATAAAATCCTAAGTTCCCATGACTGAATGAATGGATTTCCTCTTGACCAAGGGAACCCCAGAGAAAGCCTGCTTTTATAACCATAATGGCATGAGAGATCAGTCACGCCTCATAATAACCCCTCCCTTGCTAACTGTCATTAGATTTTCTTTCCTGTTACCAATAAACTCGGTAGTCCCCAAAATGGGGTCTTTCCCTGTTTGGTGTCGTGGAGCCAATACGCGAAATCAAAAATGAGCATCAAGTGAAGCAAGGTTTATTTGATGGCCAATAAAAGGAGAAGCAGGAACATAGCTCATTGATCAACTTCTCATCTAGTGAGAGGTAAGGAGTTAAAATGTAGGGTCTCTTTAAGGAAAGGCTTGGACATTAAAAGTGAGGGGAGGAATATTCATATCCTTTCTAGAAATGGGTAGTGATATCAGAACCAGAGTCCAACCTTGTTCTTGTTCTTTTATGGTTTCTTCTGGTCATTGTGAGTGGTGATTGTTAACTATTATGGTGCTGATGGGAGTATTATTTAGAATGAAAATTGGATTATAATGAAGTCTGAGATCTATTTAAGACCACTCAGTCAGCCATCTTGATTCTAACTGATTTTTGACTGATTCTCCTGAGGAGGAACTTCCGTCTGCATGCCTTCCTGTTTCTAAAAATAAGCAAAGTTACAGCAAGGTAGAAATTCAGCTATGTCACATAGGTATTATACTAGGTAATAAATCAGCTAAACAGAAGTCAGCTTTTTCAAAAGACTGCTAACTTGTCTTCCCAAGAATAGAATGAAGGTAAGATGAGATTAATCATTCCTTCACCTCTCCCTGAAACATCTGCTTTCTCTCTTCCATTTTTCCCTCAAATGTTCACCTGTCCTATGTAAACTTCATTTACTGGGCACTAAATAAAGTCTCACAGGTATGTAATCATTTGTCTCACTGTCACCAACCCTCCTTTTTGAAGGACAGAGTCTCTATGTCACTCAGGCTGGAGTGCAGTGTCATGATCTTGGCTCACTGCAGCCTCCACCTCCCGGATTTAAGTGATTCTCCTGCCTCAGCCTCCCAAGTAGCTGGGACTACAGGCACATGCCACCACACCTGGCTAATTTTTGTATTTTTAGTAGAGATGGAGTTTCAACATGTTGGCTAGGCTGGTCTCGAAATTCTGATCTCAAGTGATCTAGCCACCTCGGCTTCCCAAAGTGCCGGAATTATAGGCATCAGATTAGTTTTAGTAAAAGTAAACTCTAGGATGTAAAAGAATACGTATCTTTCCTTTAAAACTTTAAAGAATTCTGATCCTCAAAGGATGCGATCAATGGGTTTTGAAAATAGTGAAAGAAATTATTAGTACAGTCTTGTATATCCAAGTGCCAGATTTTTAACATTTCACACGTCTTATATTTTAATTACTAATATTATACTAATGTTAATTTGCTGTTTTCAATAACTGTTCTATAGTTATACAAAATGTTTGCATTAGAAGTAGAGTGAAAAATATAAGGAAACTCCTTTTACTGTATTTGCAACTTTTCTATAAGTCTGAAATTTGATCAAAATAAGTTTTTTTTAAGCTGCTTAAGTCTCTGAATAATCTTTATTAGACTTTGTTGTACATATAATAAAATAGCCCCGTATTTTGAACACTGTGGCTTTTGTTCTAGTTTCAGCTATATTACCCACCAGCATTTTTGCTCATGGCTTAAAAGATTGAACTAAACTAGATCTAGATTCACTATGACATTCCTTCTATGCCTAACATTATGTAATCTTATGATTCCAACTTATATATTCTGGATATAACCTCATCCAGTGTATACATTGCAAATATATATATCCAAACTGTGGCTTTCTTTTTTATTCTCTTGACAGTATCATTTCATAAACAGAAGTTCTTAATTTTAATGAAGGCCAATTGTCATACTTTTCTTGATGGTGGCTGCTTTTTTGTGTCCTGTTGATGTCCAAGCAGAAATCTGCCTTAGGGGCAGATACCTTATGGAAAAACTGCTAGGAAAATGTAAAGGGGAAATGTGAAGTTGGAGCCCCAACACAGAGTCCCTACTGTGGTACTGCCTAGTGGAGCTGCGAGAAGAGGTCTACCATCCTCCAGACCCCAGGATGGAATATCCATCAGTAGCTTACACTGTGCACCTGAAAAAAACCATAGGCACTCAATGTCATCCCATAAAGCAGGCACCTTTTGCATCAGTGTGCCCTGGATGTGAGACCTGGAGTCAAAGGAGATCATTTCAGAACTTTAAGATTTAATGACTGCTCCGCTGGACTTTGCACTTGGATGATGCCTGTGACTCCATTGTTTTGGCCAATTCCTCCCATTGGAGTAGAAAAATTTACCCTATTGTATCTCAAAAGTAACTAACTTGCTTTCATGGCAATTACAGGTGAACATGGTATTTACAGACTGATAGGGAGAAGGAAGGGACTTGCCTTGACTCAGTTGAGACTTTGGATTTGGACTTTTGGTTAACACTGGAATGAGTTAAGACTTTGGGGCACGATTGGGAAAGCATGTTTTGAAATGTAAACGGGACATTTGGGAGGTGCTAGGGACGGAATAATATGATTTGGTTCTGTGTAATCCCCATGTGTTGAGGGATTACAATTGGAGATGAAAGTTGGGTGGGGACACAGAGCCAAACCATATCATCTCCCTCCTGGTGGGAACTGACTGTATCATAGGGGCAGTTTTTCCCATGCTGTTCTTATGATACAGAGTGAGTTTTCATGAGATCCAATGGTTTTATAAGTGGTAGTTTTTTTCCTGCTTTCTCTCTTTCTCTACTGCCTTATGAAGAAGGTACTTGCTTCTCTTTCACCTTCTGCCATGATTGTAAGTTTCTTGAGGCCTTCTCAGTCATGCAGAACAGTGAGTCAATTAAACCTCTTCCCTTTATAAATTACCCAATTTGGGTTAGTTCTTCATAGCAGTGTAAAAACAGACTAATACAATGATTATGCTTTTCATATTTAATTATCTATCTACTCTAGCCTGAATTTATTGTACTGTATGGTATAAGGAAGAGAGGTCAAGTTTCACATTTTTATATGAATTATGAAAAAAAAAAACCCTCAGGATCCCAAACTCACTATACTAATGGGAAAATTAAGCTTGACCACTGAGTCGTGCAAACACACACACACATAAACAAACACAAAAAGACAAAAAAAAAAAACCTATTTTCCTTTTGTTATAAATTTGCGAAATTATCCTATGAAAAATGTAGATTTACTGAGTAAAAGTCAAATGCATAATTGACCTCCCGCTCACACATTCTTCCTTCCAAATGTAAAATGTATATTCACTGAGCATTAATAAGAGCTTCACAAGAATGTAACCACTTGACTCATTGCCTACCCTCCCTTCTTTTTTCTTCCCCTCCTGCTTGCTCTTTTTCCTTTAAATATTGAAGTTACCAAAACCCTGTTTGAAAAAACTCAGGCCACAAATACTATTGTAACTTGTATTTCTTTTTCCCAGGCATGTCCTCCACCTTGGCAAAATAGATCTCTGAATCCACTGAGGTCTGCCTCAGTCACTTTTTGGTATATAGGTTTATTAGCCTGTTTTTACACTGCTCTAAAGAACTGCCTGAGACTGAGTAATTTATAAACAACAAAAGGTTTAATTGACTCACAGTTCTTTATGACTGGGGGAGTCCTCAGGAAACTTACAGTCCTGGTGGAAGTTGAAGAAGAAGCAAGAACCTCTTCACAAGGCAGCAGGAACAGTAAGGGAGAGAGAGTGAACTGCCAAACACTTTTAAACCATCAGATCTCATGAGAACTCACTGAGTGTCATAGGAACAGCATGGGGAAACTGTCACCATAATCCAGTCCCTCCCACCAGATCCTTCCCTGGACACATGGGAATTACAGTCCAAGAGGAGATTTGATTGGGGACTCAGAGCCAAACCATATCAATGGAATATCCAATTAACTCTGAACCACTTGTTGAAATGCACAGCTGTTTGTCCAATAAATTGTAGTTGTGCAGTTGTCATAAAATTAGGTGACTATATATATGTGTCAGTTTCTGGTCTCCATTATTTCTTCTACAGATATATCTGTCCATCCTCACAATAATACCACTACAGTGAAGATGTCTGGAAGTATAACATTTAGGTTTGTCTTCTTCAAGACTGTACAAGGTTAGAAACAGTATCAAAATCCAGAGGTCGAAGGCAAGTCTGCGATGAGGTACAGGGCCTCCTTCAGACAGGGGTAATCAGGAGCTTGTACTGACCAGGATTTGGTGTTGACCTTATAACAGTGAATTAATGTTTAAATATGTGAAGGTGGTTTGTCTTGTCTTTTTTTTAATTCTCTCTTTTCCTCAGTTTTTTATTAAGTGTAACATATAGAAAAAGTACTTTCTTATTTGATTATTCTGAGCAATAATGTATTAATTCTTAAAATTATACTTATTATATAGCATACTTCTATTATATAGTAGAGTCTCAGTTAATGCTTGGTATTGTGATTATTGTTTTTCTTGTTAGTATTCTTATTTTAGCATCTGGAAAGTGCTCAGCATTTTACTTTGAGGCATTACAGTTGCATTTCTTTCTACTTGAAATGATATGGATAAACAGATAAGGAACACAGGTTGATATAGGGATATGGCTTGCAAATGTTAAACCACAAAGTGCTGTAGCATGGCACCACAGCAATACCAATGGAGATCATTTCCTCTTATTTAAAAAACAAAATGGGAGAACTGGATTTTTGAGAGTGGGTACTAATCCTGTTATATTTTTATAATTTAATGGGAAAATGAAGAAATTACT
Source organism: Cebus imitator (assembly GCF_001604975.1). NCBI lineage: Eukaryota > Metazoa > Chordata > Mammalia > Primates > Cebidae > Cebus > Cebus imitator. Next base: position 386,389 of record NW_016107909.1, on the reverse strand, counting down.
TAATACATTAAAAAATTAATAAAATGTCTTTCATATTATAAACATTCAATATGTATCAGCTAGTAAAGAAATTATGAGCTGGGCATGGTGGCTCAGGCCTGTAATCCTGGCATTTTTGGACGCCAAAGTGGGCATATCACTTGAGCTCAGTAGTTGGAGACCAGCCTGAGCAACATGGCAAAACTCTGTTTCTACAAAATTAAAAAATAATAAAATATTTTGTGGCATATGGCACATGCCTGTAGTCCGAGCTACTCAGGAGGCTGAGGTGGAAAGATCGCTTGAGCCTAAGAGGCAGAGGTTGCAGAGAGCTGAGATTGCACCACTGTACTCCAACCTGGGCAACAGAGAGAGATCTTGTATCAAAAAAAAAAAAATTATCTTTATTTTTGTACACCAGCATTACGTGTATTAAAAAGCAACAAGTGTAGAAAGACATCTATACTACAGAGATGTACTTTTACATTAAACCACTAAATGAAAGATATATGTGTTTCTTAAAAACAAAAAGAAAACATACTTCTCACGGTGCTCATTAGGATGAACATCAGTTGTGCTAAAAGTAACATAACTTTAAAAACATTTGATGCCCACTGTATTATTATTGTCAGTATATCCTTAAACAAAGTGTATTTTTATGTAGGTCATTAAAAAATAAAAGGAAAATGTATACATAACAATAAGATTGAAAATAATAGTAATATTATAACTGAAATTAATGTATGTACTGAATAATTTGGAAACCAAATATTTTTGGTTTCAGAAATTTTGCCTTTTAACTAAAAAAATTCCAACTTATCTCTTCCAGGTAAAATATTTCTTGATTTTACAATTTTTCCAAATAAGACGAAAAAACACAACCAAAAGAGCTAAGAATATACCTACATTTATAAGCAGTATCCTTTTTTTTAATAGTTTTAATTGGGTAAATTTGAAAGGCTAGTAGTTTATTTTTTATCATTGAAGGGATCAAAGTATTCACATAGGAGATTCAGGATGCATCAAATGTAATGGGAATTAGTGATTGTTTATGTTGTGTTCCTTTACTGAAAATAAACCACTTTAGAAGACTTTAAAACATTTGAAAAGTTTCCATGCTGAAGGAAAATGATAACTCTGCAGATTAACAATTATAATATTCATGGTTCCCTACTTCAACTTTGTTCTCAATGCTTTCTTGTAATTATTCAGTGACCAACGTCAGTGATGTCTCTCCTTCTGCGTATGGCTGTTTCAAAATTTGTCCACTATACTTAAACCTCTTACAAAATTTTTCACTAAAAGCACTGGAAAAAACTCATTGATGACTGTCTTTTAAAAATTAAGCAAATTTGGCGTGGTCGAGTGCACTTGCAATATCAGTACTTTGGGAGGCTGAGGCAGGCGGATCACGAGGTCAAGAGATTGAGACCATCTTGGCCAACATGGTGAAATCCCTCCTCTAATAAAAATACAAAAATTAGCTGGATATGGTGGTCTGCACCTGTAGTCCTGGTTACTCAGGAGGCTGAGGCAGGAGAATAGCTTGAGTCCGGGAGACAGAGGTTGCAGTGAGCCAAGATTGCACCACCACACTACAGCCTGGTGACAGAGCAAGACTCTGTCTCAAGAAAAATAAAAAATACTTGTTACTGTATTCATTTTCAGCCATACTGTTGCCACATTGGCCTTCCTGTAAAATATATAAACAGAGTAAAAAAAAAATTATATCCATGAAGGGTCAGATATGTCTGTCTTCTATAAATCGAGCAAATCTGTACTTGACTATGTGTTCAAGTCCAATGTAACAGCTGCTTCCTTGGCCTTCATGTGAGCAGTGTCATGTTGGTCCACAAACAAAAGAATGCCCACAGATGGACCCCATGTTAGATTATCTCATAGACACTGTTGTACCACCATACTTTATATAAGCTTTGGTTTGGGGATGATCTAGGATTGGGTGACTTTTAGCAAGATTACTAATTGCATGTCTGAAAAATAATATGAGAAATGCACAATATAAGGCAATGAAAGATAAAGTGTTTTCTATGTAACAGCATTATTGTATGCATTAAACTACATTAAAATGCTTTAAGATCTCAGAGTAAGAAGCACCTAAGACCACTGGGGAGTAAGTGAAGGCTACATGAAAAAGGTACTGTGTGACGTGAGACTTGAGACTTGAAAAATGAGTACGAGATTGCGAGGAAGAAAAAATGAAAGAGCACATTCACAGTAAATAAAGAGCAAGTGTGAAAAAGAGAGAGGGAAGCCAACTAAAAATGCATTCTCTTAAAGAAACGGTGATGTCACTGAATGTGATATGTAGGGTGTCCAAGGCAAGGCAACAGGGAGTGGAGTGGGCATGCTGGAATCAGAGGAAGGACAGGCCACATTTTATCATGAAATATGTTATCACTTCATAATAAAATTGTGAAGTATTTTCTCATAGAAAATGCAATCACTTATTAAAAGAGGTTTATTATTTTTCAGAGGCAGTACGGGAGATAGGTGTAAGATTGCAGAACAAAGGACAGAGAGACAACCCAGGAAGTTATTAAAAAATCCTCTGTGATATGTAACTGCATTTGAAATAAGGTACTTTGATTCTGGCCATAAAGAATGTGACTCTGGGTTAAAAACTGCCAATCCAGTCTGAGCACACTGGCTCATTTCTAGAATCCCAGTGCTTTGGGAGTCTGAGCCTAGATGATCTCTTGAGGCCTGGAGTTCAAGACCAGACTGGGCAACATAGCAATACTCTGTTACTACAAAAAATTAGCTGGGCATGGTGGTGTGCACCTGTAATCCCATTTACTGGGAAGACTGAAGAATGAGGCTCACGGCAGTGATCTATGATTGTACCACTCTGCTGCAGCCTGGATGGCAGAGCAAGATCTTGTCTCAGAAAATAACAACAATAACCCCTTCAAGTGTATATTTTTCTCCTTAAACTAGAAAATAAATATGAAGAAATTAATTTTATTTTTAAATGTTTTATTAATAGATGTTTAATAAATTATTTCCTGTTTATTATCACTCTGGCTATTACTCATGTTTTCAGTATTTTTTTTTCATGTCTTATCAAGACTTTCATTCTGTGGGATCCACCTATGCCATTGAGTATTGGGTACTAAGGTACTTGGTTTCCTGTCATCAATTCTTCATAGAAGCTGTTAGGGTACAGAAAATACTATACTGAAAATACCTTATAGCAGTTGGAATTCTAAACAGATTAAAAGATCACATAGTTAAATGCCTTTTGTATGACAGATAAGGAAATGGGGACAAGGGAGGCTGAGTAATGAGAACTATTAAAACACTGATGTAAATAGGAATACTCACATTTCTCATAATTACTTTTATATTCAATTAAGGTATGAAATACAACCTTGATGTTTCACAAATAGTGTCTTAAACAAATGAGATTATCAATGACAAATTCAAATATTTAAGAAAGTGTTACACATCATTATAATTATAATGCAAAAAATTTTAGCAAATTTCTAACGAGCTATACTTGTTTTATGTATCTATTTTTTATATTAGCTCTCATTTTCCAACTTAATATAACCTCTTAATTTTTTGAGTTGTGCTGAACAGGATTGACTTATATTTATTTGTTCCATACATAATTTTATTAAAGTTTTAAATATTTTAACTTACAGAAAAGCAAGTCTATGAATCATCTGCTTGTGAGAAATAAAATAATTCTGATTTTAAAAAGTATAACTTCTTTTAGATGACAAATTATTAAACACTACTTCTAAGAAAAATTTGAAGTGGTAATCTAGAATATGAATTTCTAGTATCATCGTGATTGTTGAGTTTGAAAATCCTGGGAGAGAGATCCAAGATGGCTGATCACTAGCAGCTCGGGATTGTAGCTCCCAGTGAAAGCGCAGAGAACAAGAGGACGCCACACTTTCAGACGAATTTTTGTTGCTCA
>NW_016107909.1:378340-381216 GCF_001604975.1 Cebus imitator | reverse complement strand
ATTTACATCAACTAATGGGCAAAACAGCCAGCTAACATTAAATGGCAGTATTAAACTCACATATATTACTATTAATTCTAAATTTAAATCGACTAAATCCCCCAATCGAAAGACACAGACAGGCAAAAAAAGCCAAAACCTATCGGTATGCTGCATCCAGACCCATCTCACATGCAAGGATACACAAAGACTCAAAACAAAGGGATGGAGAAAGATTTACCAACCAAATGGAGAGCAAAAATAAATAAATAAATAAATAGGAAGCAAGAGTTGCTTTAAAGCATCAAAGATCAAAAGAAGCAAAGAAGAATATTACATAATGATAAAAGGATCAATGCAACAAGAAGAGCTAAAAATACTAAATATATATGCACCCAATACAGGAATACCCAGATATATAAGACTTATAAAGAGACTTAGACTCCCACACAATAATAGTGGGAGACTTCAACATCAACATTCGACAGATCAATGAGACAGAAAATTAACAACAATATCCAGAATTTGAACTCAGATCTGGAACAAGTAAACTTAATTAACATTTATAGAGCTCTCCACTTTAAATACACAAAATATACAATCTTATCAGTACCACATCACACCTATTTACAGGTTTAAATGAAATACTGGTTGGCTGCTTGTTTGTTATTTTCTTCCCTCATTTTTTTTTCGTGTCTCTATTATTAAGCACAATTATAGGCATACCCATTTTTAGGCTACATTCTAGCCCGGGCAATAAAGCAACACCCTCGTTCTGTCTCCCTCTTCCTCTTCCTTTTTCTTCCTCTCCATTCTTTTTTTTTATTATTCTTTTTTTTCTTTCTTTCTTTCTTCTAAAATATATATATATATATATATATAAAGAAAATCCTTCAAATGTTTAATCAAAAGCCTAATCTTAATTCAAAGGTAATCAGGCTATTGAAAAAAAATTCAAAATTGTGATGATGCTTAATTTTGTTGAACTGACAGTTAACACTTTGATGATGTACTACCAAGTGTTAATGTCAGTGATTAATATGATTTCATATAGCCAAGTCATTTCCATGCCCAGGACCAAAATAAGATACTGATTTTGGAATTCCAAAGATTCTCGTAAACTGGAGTATTATAGACAATTCTTTTAACTTTTACTTGGTATGTGACTGTTACAGTTACTTCAAATCTGTAGCCAAAAAATTAGTAAAGATAACTAGAATGCAATATCAGACAGAAAACTAAAAAGAAGTACTTCACAAATACCTAAATACCACAGGAGTACTCTATACATTAGAAAATACATTACTGATACATTTTTGAAGTTGGGGGCATCTGAACCTCTTCCCATGATATATTTGCTTCCACTTTACTGCTTCTTATATTTCCTTCTTCTTCCTCAATTGGGAAAAGGTGTTTATTAGAAGCAAATTTTTTGTAAGGTCACATTGGAGAATACACACGGTTCATCTTAAGGGCGGGAGTCCACCTTCACCCTTTCTCTTAACTTCTTCCTGCTTGAAACATTGGCAAGCTCAGGTTTATCAGTTCAGGCTGGTTTTCTCTTTCTCTTAATCTACCTGGGTTGGTTGATACCTACACTCAAAGTTAGTGAGCATTGTTCAGTGCTCTATTCCAACATTTAGGAGATGTAAAACAGGCAGGGATAACATGGAAAGCTTAAACTGTGTGATGCAATTCAGAGGCTTTTAAATACAAGCTTAGGGCTATTTTGCTAGTACAGGGGCTCATTAAATTTAACTTCTTTCTAATAGCATCTCTAGTATTTCTAGTGCCCTCAGGAATCCTCCAAGAAAAGGGAGGAAATAGACGGTCAGAATTTGGTGACTTCTGTGTCCCTACCTGTAACACAAGTATAATATCAATTGTATAATATACTATACCTGTAAAGATTTTTATTTCTAATAACAATGTTAATGCCAAAGTTATCAATAAAAGACATTCATTGTAGCATATGCAAAGTGTGTATATTTAAATATATATATATATATGTTTTTAAGTGCTTTCTGAGATAAGTTAGACCCATCCAACAGTCTACCTTTCACATGGGAGATTTCTACAATCAGACACTTTAACAGACTCATTCAGTAGCCGTCCTCAATTAAGGAACTTTATCTAACATTTTGTGGGATCTGGGAAAGTGCTGACACAATCACTCTGGCTTTTTCTTCTTTCATGCTTCATGATCACTGATCCCACAGAAAACACCACCAACACCATTTTTCTGTTGAGCTGAGGACCACGTCTTTCATTTCCTGTGAAGAAAGAATTTTCACCATCACAAGAGTAAGACCACAGCAAACACTATAGAAAGGATTGATACAAATAACTTAGAATAGAAAATTTTATATTACCAGAAATTAATAGAGTGTGGGTATTTTTTAAATGACTTCACTCAGTTTCTTCGGAGGGAGATGTGTAATCTGAAACAGATGGCCTCTATTAGGCATATTATGTAAATGTTTGTATATGTGTGTGTAAGAAAGAAATGAAACAGTGCTAGTGTATAGTAGTCAGGGAGAGATAATGTTAGACAATAATGTATTCAGATGCTTAATTTGTAATGTTACTAATTACTAATATAGATTCCTGAAAGGAGGCATCACTGCTAATTCGAAATTCACTTTTTTAAAATTTTATTTTATTGCATTTTACCTATATCTGGCATTTCTCCCCATGCTATCTCTCCCCAACTCCCCACCCCCCGCTGTCCCTCCCCTATTTCCGCCCAACAGACCCCAGTGTGTAGTGCTCCCCTCCCTGTGTCCATGTGTTCTCGTTGTTCAACACCCGCCTATGAGTGAGAACCTGTGGTGTTTGATTTTCTGCTCTTGTATCAGTTTGCTGAGAATGATGGTTTCCAGGTTCATCCATGTCCC
>NW_016107909.1:373912-376002 GCF_001604975.1 Cebus imitator | reverse complement strand
AAGTCTGGTAATCTGGTTTGGAATTTCCATGAAATAGTCCTAAGAGTTCTGTTTATATCCACAACAATACATGTATAATATATATTAGAGTGAGCCCTATTTCTGGGCTTATTTAACTTTTGCACTGAAATCATATTGTAAAATTGACATCCCTGTAGAATGTGCTATTTGTAACTGGTGGTATGGGACCCTCAACTTACCCTACCTCATGGGGTTGATGAAAGGATGAATGCACTAATTTGGTAAAAATAATGCTAAAAATAATGCAATGTACAGCAACTTAAATTTGTATTCATTTTAATTACTATTAAGTGAATAGAAAAATTTCCACAATGATTCTAGTTCTTACTTTTATTACCTAACATATTTTAAAAATGTAATGTTTCAAATATAAATGATAAAAATACAAGCATATTCTACTTCAAATGTAGGAATTAACTTTATGGTATAAACCAAGACCTGGTAAATTGAGGCTTCTGGGTCAAATTTAATCAGCCCTGTGTTTTTTTAATAATTGAGGTAAAATCACTTACAATAAAATTTCATTTTATTTGCAATAAATATTAATTACCATTTTAAAGTGAATAATTCAGTAACACTTAATACAGTCACAGTGTTGTGCAACTGTCATCACAATCTAGAATCAACACATTTTCATCCCACTAAAAGAATGTCTGTAAACATTAGACAGTTACTTCCCATTCAGCCATCCCCTAGCCTGGTAATCTGTCATCATGTGTTAAGATCAATCTACTGGCTATTAGAAAATCAAAACAGAAACAAACAAGCAAAAAAAAACCATACAGGAATATGCCTTTAACAAAGTGAGGTTTTTCCCTTGATTTTCACATATGCTTAATTGTCATTTTCTGATGTGTAAAAATGTACTTTTCGTTTCCTGATTGCTTTTTGCTACAATATATGCAGATGGTAAAGATATTTTACAAGAAAATCTTGTACCAGTCACTTTCCAAATGGCAGCATGGGATGCAAAGTCCCACGGACCAGCTCCCAAATAAAACAAGAGTAAATAGTGATAATTATTTTTTTTTTAACAATCATTTACAGTCTCTAGGAATTGTCCTCAGGACATACAACAAAGAAAAAAATAAGTGCTAAAGAAAATACACTATTTCTTGGTGAAATTAAACCACAGAATGCTAATTTGCCCACCTCCTAATTCATGATGACAGAAACTCCGTCACTCCAAAGAGGTATAAACAATACCACAGGTTTCCCACCTCTTTGAATCTCCCAGTTAAGGACTATGGTATCTCGCTGGGAGGGGATGTTGCCCTGAATTTTTCATGCACACACCCAAGTGTGTGTTACAGAGGCTAAATTCCAGGCAAGTATGGCTAAGAAGGATCTCCCATACTTCATCCAGCCTCAGTCATAACACAGAGGTTCTACTCCTGCACAGCACAGAGAACACTGAGTACCAAATAGTCACTATCCCAGCTGGGGTTTCCACAAGAGAAACGGAAAACTAAGGATAAAGACCAAAGTAGAAGTGTACCACTGTCCGTGACCCCAGTTCTATAGTCAAGGTCAAAATACACTGCCCAGGGGAGAGTCAGGTCATAAACATGGAGCCACAAATGTCTTCCCAAAAGAATTTATTTGGAACAGTGTGAAAATTTTAATCCTAAGAGTGCTCTGAAAACACGGAGGCTTTCTGGTAAATAATTAAGAGGAAGCTGTTAACTTCAGAAGAGAAAAATGCTGTTAAACCACAAGCAAACTAATTTATTAGAGGAAATCAAAGATACAGATAGAAAAATATCTTCCTGGGTTCTGAACAATTATCAAATACTGACCTCAAAAACTATCAATGCAAAAGAATCACTGAATTTTATTGAATCGGACTGTGGAACAATTTATACTCTCAGGCCATTATCAAAAGTAATAAGAGCACTCAATCAGCAACTTGTGAAGGCCAACAGCAGGTTTCAGCAGTAAAAGAGGCAGTCAAGCCGGGCGCGGTGGCTCAAGCCTGTAATCCCAGCACTTTGGGAGGCCGAGGCGGGTGGATCACGAGGTCAAGAGATCGAGACCATCCTGGTCAACATGGTGAAACCCCGTCTCTA
>NW_016107909.1:358070-372522 GCF_001604975.1 Cebus imitator | reverse complement strand
ACATTTCTTCTCCTTTTTTTTTTGAAAAAATTTCAGAAGGCAGTATATCGAGCATGTATACATACAGTTATATTGTTGGGCATATCACCTATACATATATGTGTCTGTCAATAACAGCACAAAAGAGATGGTTGGGAGGAAAACTTTGTTATGGTAAGAAATGGCAACAAATAGTAACTTGAATCCACAGGAATAAATAATGAGAACCAATAATATTCTGATTTCTCTTCAGGTTATATAAATCTTTCACCTTTTACTAAAGAGAACCAATAATGGTAAATAATATGATTGGTATAATCAATGATAAAATATATACTTGCTCTCCAAATTGTTTCCATTTCTAAAAAGACATACAATTAAATAATGTCATAATAACTATGTAATGTTGGGTTGGTAACATACATAGATGCAATATCTATAACAATAATACCATATGTAACACAAAGAAATGATAAATGTTTAAGGGGACAGATATCTTATTTAACTTAATTTGATAATCATATATTGTATCTCTGTATCAAAATATCTCATATACCCCATAAATATATATACTTACTATTTACCCATAAAAGTAATGCTAATATCACAAAAATGGGAAGAGACTGGAACTATATGTGAATAATATCTCTATAGAGGACAGAAATTTAAGTCAGCATAAATCTGAAGTTGATTCTGATAATTTAGCATGTATATCTGGCAAGGCAAGCCCTAGAGCAATCACTAAGAAAATAACTATGAAAAATAGTAAAAATCATTTAAAAATTAAAATGCTATACTGGAACATGTTCACTTAGTGCAAAAAATCTTAAAAAATTAAAACTATATTTATACAATAGTAAAATAGCAAAAAACTTTAATCATATGAATAATATACCACATGTAAATGAATTTTAAAAATCAGTCAAAAGACACATATTACAGACTGTTTTTTAAAATCCAACCATATGCTATGTAATAGGACACACTGTAAATTTACATATACAACTAGGTTAATATGAAAAGATAGAAGAAGTATATAAGGAAACAGCAAACATAATAAAGCTGAAGTGGCTATACTTATTTCAGGCAGGTAGATTTCTAACCAAAAATGTTAGCAGAGAAGAAGAAGGACATTTTATAATTGTGACAGTGTAAATCCATCAAGAATATACAACAATAATAAGTACATACTCATCTATTAACAGAGTCCAAAATACAGGAGGAAAAACCAGAGAGAAATGAAGGGAGAAATGGACAACCCAAACAGTAATAGTTCACAACTCTGTAGTAATCAAGAAAGTGTGATACAGGCATACAGATAGACATATGCATCAACAGAATAGATTTTAGAATTCAGAAATACAGTTAACCTTGGAAGAATATGGATTTGAACTGTGCAGGTCCACTTACACAGTTTTTCTTTCACTTCTACTACCCCTGAAACATCAAGAATAACCCCTTCCTCCTCAACACCCTCAGCCAACTCAAGATACAAATGATGAGAATAAAGATCTTTATTATGATTTACTTCCATTTAATAAATAGTAAATATATTTTTCCTTTTTTATAATTATATTAGTCTTTGTCATACTGCTAATAAAGACAAACCAGAGACTGGGTAGTTTTAAAGAAAAGGAGGTTTAATGGACTCACAGTTCCAGATGGGTCGGGAAGCTTTACAATCATGGTGAAAGGCTAAGGAGGAGCAAAAGCTTATCTTACATGGCAGCAGGCATGAGAGCATGTGCAGGGAATCTGCCCTTTACAAAACCATCAAATATCATGAGACTTATTCACCATCATGAGAACAGCACAGGAAAAACCTACCTCCATGATTCAACTACCTCCTACTGGGTCCCTTCCATGACACTTGGGGGCTATGGGAGCTATAATTCAAGAAGAGATTTGGATGGAAACACAACCAAACCATATCATTCTGCCCCTGGTCCCTCCTCCGTCTCATATTCTCACATTTCAAAACCAATCATGCTTTCCCAACAGTCCCCCAAAGTCTTAACTCATTCCAGCATTAACATAAAAGTCCAAGTCCAAAGTCTAACCTGAGACAAGACAAGTCCCTTCCATTCATTAGCCCATAAAATCAAAAGCAAGTTAGTTACTTCCTATATAAAATGGGAGTACAGGCACTGGGTAAATACACCCATACCAAATTGGGAAAAATGCCCAAAACAAAGGGGCTATAGGCCCCATGAAAGTCTCAAATCCTGTGGGGCAGTCAAATCTTAAAACTCCAAAATGATCTCCTTTGACTCCATGTCTCACGTCCAGGTCATGCTGATGCGAGAGGTGGATTCCTATGGTCTTGGGCAGCTCCACCTCTGTGGCTTTGCAGGGTACAGCCCCCCTCCCAACTGCTTTCACAGGATGGGGTTGAGTGTCTGCAACTTTTCCAGACACACAGTGCAAACTGTTGGTAGATCTACTATTCTGGGGTCTGGAGGATGGTGGTCATTTCACAGCACCACTAGGCAGTGTCCCAGTGGGGACTCTGTGTGAGGGAATCTCACCCAACTTCTGGTACCAATTTACTGTATTAGTCCATTCTCATGCTGCTAATAAAGACATACCAAGAATAGGTCATTTATAAAGCAAAAATGTTGGGCCAGGTGTGGTGACGCATACCTGTAATGCCAGCACTTTGGGGGCCAAGGCAGGTGGATCACCTGAGGTTGGAAGTTTGAGACCAGCCTGGCCAACAGGGAGAAATGCTGTGTCTACTAAAAATGCAAAATTACCCTGGTGTGATGGCACATCCCTGTAATCCCAGCTACTCAGGAGGCTGAGGCAGGAGAAACGCTTGGACCTGGGAGGCAGAAGTTGTGGTGAGCCGAGATTGCACTGTTGCACTCCAGGCTCGGCAACAAGAGTGAAACTGCCTCTAAAAAACAAGAAAGTGTTTTAATGGACTCACAGTTCCACATGGTTGGATGGTTGGGGAAGCCTCACAATCATGGCAGAAGATGAAGGAGGAACAAAGGCACATCTTATGTGGCAGCAGACAAGAGAGTATGTGCAGGGGAACTACCTATTATAAAAGCATCAGATCTTGAGAGACTTATTCACTATCACAAGAACAGCACAGGAAAAACCCACCCATTGATTCAATTACCTCTCACTGGGTACCTCCCACAACACATGAGGATTATGGGAGCTACAATTCAAGATGAGATTTGGGTGAGAACACAGTCAAGCCACATCAATAATTTTCTTAATAACATTTTTCTCTAGTTTATTTATTTTTTTGAGACAGAGTCTTTCTCTTTCACCCAGGTTGGAGTGCAGTGGTGCAGTCTCAGCTCACTGCAGCCTCTGCCTTCTGGGTTCAAGTGATTCTCCTGCCTCAGCCTCCTGAGTAGCTAGGACTCCCAAGTGCATGCCACCACACCCAGCTAATTTTATGTATTTTTAGTAGAGATGGGGTTTCACTGTGTTAGCCAGGATGGTCTCAATCTCCTGGCCTCATGATCTGCCCACCTTGGCCTCCCAAAGTGTTGGAATTACAGGCATAAGCCACCGTGCCCAGCCTTCTCTAGTTTTTTTTTTTAAGAATGTAGTAATAATACAACATACAAAATATATTTTAATCAACTTTTATGTTATTGCAAAGGTTTCTGGTCAACAGCAGGCTATGAGTTATGCTTTAGGGAGTAAAAAGTTATCTGCAAATTATTGATTGCCTGGGAGATCAGTGCCTTTAAGTCCCACATTGTTCAAGGATCAACTGTAGAGCCATATGTTATGGTCAATTAATTTTTGACAAGAATGTCAGAACTATACAATAAAGAAAGAATAACCACTTTAACAAATGTGGTGGGAAAACAAAAGAGCTATAACTGTGAAACTCTAAATACAAAAAATATGGATAAATCTTTGAGACATTTAATTTGGCAATGGTTTCTTAGATATGACACCAAGATGAGAAGCAACCAAATTAAAATGAACAAATTAGACTTCATAAAAATTAAAACTTACGTGCATCAAAGAATACCATCAAGAAAATAAAATGATGAGGCACAAAATTAGAGAATATATTTGTAAACCATGTATCAAATAAGTTACTTGTATCAAGACAATGTAAAGAAAAGTTAAAATTAAATAAGAAAACAACACAATAAACAAGTGAGTTGAATGATTACTTTAGCTTTGAAAATTATGGAAAACTGCTATTGTGGCCAATGAAATATAATCAGTGGAGCAATTTAAAGGCACTACTGAATGAACTTATCTTGATAATTCATGAGGATAGTTCATGAGATTCTGGCACCTTCATGTTCCATTATGCTTGATCATAATAAACTATTATTAAATTTGAAATTTTTTCTAAATCTTATAGTAGAGTTGAATTGGATTTTTTTTTTTTTTTTCACAAAATGAGTCAGGATATGGGTGTATAATTTGCCAAAAGACACACTGGACAAATTTTCTACTACTACAAAAATGTTTTGGGAGGAATATTCTAATTACTTTGAAAAACTCTATAGAGATATAGTTCTGAACAAGAAACTTATGACAAAACTACAAAAATGAAGGTTTGACATATATTATAGTTTTAGTGTGTCCCCTTAAAAATTCAAATGTTGCCAGTGTTATAGTATTGAGGTGGACCTTTTAAGAGGAGATTAGGCCATAAGGTCTTCCTTCTCCCTTGTGAATGAGGCTAGGTGCTCTTATAACAGAACTTGACAGAGTTTGCCCCCTTTTGTCTTTATGCCTTCTGCCAAGAGAGGACACAGCATTTCTCCCCTCCAGAGGACTCATGTTCCAGGAGCCATCTTGGAAGCAGAGACCAGAGAGATCCTCACCAGACAATAAACCTGCTAGCCCCTTGATCTTGAACTTTCCAGCCTCCAGAACTGTGTGAAGCAAATTTCTGTTTTTTATAAATTATCCACTCTCAGGTATTTTGCTACAGCCATGCAAATGGACTAAGACAATGTCCTTCTTGGAGATGCCAGTGGTCCCTGCGGTGAGCTGCTGTCTGAGATATTGAAATGTCCTTTGTGTATAGTCTCTGCTTCTCTCTTGACTATACATTGAAAAAATGTAGTTGAGGACTTTGATTTCTTCTTTACTATTTATCTGTTGTTATGTCTGAATTAAGTGGCCAAATGAAAATTATGGAGAAGGTAAAAATATGATATATGTGCTTTATTTTGACTTTTGGCTCCAAATGTTTAATGAAAAGAAAGGAGATCAGTTTTACAGAGAAGGACTAGGCACGTTATGTTTTTACTTGGTAGCATAAACATTTAACTTTCTTTGTGCATTTAAAGGTGAGCTTATATGAATATAAAATCAAAAAAGTCTTCTTTTATAAGTAAATAAGGAAATGAAAATATAAAATCATCTATGAATTTCATAAATATTCTGAAGGGGCTTACATTATAGGGTAAGCTAGAACCCTGTGGCCATAACTCATACAAGACACTCTAAGAAATCATAAATTTGCAAATTGAAACACTTTGAATTTCTTTAGGAACTTACAAATTAATTATAATTTTAGTTTTATCTCTAAATGAACATAGATGTATATATGGAATTAAAAACACATTTCTAGCACAACTGTCTATATAGTAATAAGAAAATTGTTTTCTCCTTCCATATTTAGAAATAATAACTATCACATGGACAACACATATAAGTTTATAGACAGACAAAAAAGATGTGGCAATTGTAGGATTTATTATTTGCTAGTTTCTAAATTTCTCTTTAAAGAATGTAGTTTCTAGGGCTTAATAAGCAGGCACAGCTGGAAGGCAAAACATATCCCTCAAAATTAAGGGTCCTACTTTTACACCAAAACCTGGATTCCCAAAAGAGGAAACCAGTCCATCTCCCATGGGAGTCTCATTCTGTGTGGGGCGAGGGCATTTTCATGCCTTCTAGGTGGCCAAGGGCATGCGTCTCTGATCTAAACACATAAAGTGCCACGTATTCTTGGATCACTGCTATTTCCTTTTCCCACAAGTGTATTTCCTACCTAGTTATAATACACCAAAGCTCTCTCATATTGTGAAATAATTTCTGTTACTCTCACAAGTCAAAACTGTCAGATAATGCAATGCAAAAGAGAACAGAGCCTTAGATTTTGAAAGGAATCTATCCACTTCTAATTCCTGGGGTTTCATGAGATTTTTCCCAAAAGGGTGCCTTTGGTTCCTCCTCTGTTTTTTCCAAGAAGTCCTAGGCTGCTAAAGCTTGAATAAGCCCACTTTTAACCATAGCGCTCTTTTTAAAAAGTCCTTTTAAATCTATTAGCAGACGTTAGCCATGCCAAAACACCAATATCTCCGGCTTTTAAATTTTACCAAAGGTAACCTCCCGGGTGCTCAAAGAAAAATAATTCAAGATGGTTCATGGAGGGAAAGAGAATTAATGAATAGTAAAGTTCACACAATAGCAACCCAGAAAGTACTCATTCTCTAAGCCAGGAATTGAACCCTGAACTCAGGCCACCACTGTGAAAAGACAAAGCCTTAGCTGCTGAGCTACAGCATTGGGTGGTTCCATCGTCATTCCCAGAAGGAGCCCTACAGCAGCCAATTTTGAACTTGCAATGGCTTTTAAGTGAGCAAGATAGTTTTTAGGACTATGACATGAACCCCAAAATTTGATCCCCAGGCAGAGACCAAGAGCAAATATTGCCAGGTAGCTACAAGGTCAAGCTCCCAAGGATATTTTCAGCATGTGATTGCTGTGCAAGATGAAGTGGCAGACGGTTGATCTGAGTAACAGAAAAGATAGAAAAGAGAAAGGGAGACGAGCATTGGCTGTGGCAGTGTGCAGAAGGTGAGGTGCTCAGGGAGGCCAGAGAAAGACCCGCTCATAGCAATAACACTGAATCTAAAGTTCAGGTGGCCACTTGTCAGTGTGAAGGGATCTTTTCCAGCAGTCCCATCAGCTTTCAAGTTTCTGCTTTTAGGGAGAAAAAGCTCCCCGTGTCTTTTGATCCTGCACATGCCTAGTCCTGTCACCCATAACCATCAGCAAAGAGTACAAGACAGATTAATCCAAACATAATAATGGTTAACATCCCATAGTGCCAAACCTGTTCTTAGCCAAGAGGAACTTTAGTGAGAGAGAAGTCTCTCACCCTCTAAATCTTAGGAAGGACTCTAACCTTCCCAAATTGGGCCTCAAACCCAAGTTCGTTCAAGCGTTCTTCCCTTTTATTAAGCGGGGCCTTTAACCCTCTCTCTCTTAGGAGAAACTCTAATCCCGCAAAATTGGTCCTGTAACCCAGTCCCATCCTCTACCTGGGTAAATGCACCCCACTTATTCAAAATTGACAATTTGGTATCTATTTCCTTTGAGATGGGGAGGTCTCCTCAGTATAGTCTCCTCATGGTTCACCAGAAAGATGTTACCATCAAGAGGTCCTGATCCAGACCCCATGAGAGTGTTCTTGGCTCTTATGCAAGAAATAATTTAGGTCAAGTCCATAAAGTAAGTGAAAACAAATGTATTATGAAAGTATGGCTACTCCATAGGCAGAGCAGCCCTAAGCTCTTTTTTTTTTCAACTTTTATTTTAGGTTCAAGAGTTACGTGCTCAGGTTTATTACATGGGTAAATTGTGTGTTGCAGTGGTTTGGTGTACAGATAATTTAGTCACTCGGGTAATAAGCATAGTACCCAATAGATCGGTTTTTGATCCTCACCCTCCTCCCACCTTCCACCCAAAAATAGACCTCAGTGTCTATTGTTCCCTTCTTTGTGTCCATGTGTATTCAATATTTAGTTCCCATTTCTAAGTGGAACATGCAGTATTTGGTTTTTTGTTCCTGTGTCAATTTGCTTAGGATAATGGCCCTTTAGCTCCATCCATGTTGCTGGAAAGGATATGATCTCATTGTTTTTTATGGCTGCATTGTATTCCATAGTGTATATGTACCACATTTTCTTTATTCAGTCCACCATTGATGGGCATCTAGGTTGATTCTCTGTCTTTGCTGTTGTGAATAATGCTGTGATAAACATATATATGCATTTGTCTTTATAATTTAACAATTATATTCCTTTGGGTATGTGCTCAGTAAGATTGCTCAGTTGAATGCTAGTTCTATTTTCAGTTCTTTGAGAAATCTCCAGAATGCTTTCCACAGTGGCTGAAATTATTTATATCCCCACCGTAGTGTATAAGCGCTCCCTTTTCTCTGCAATCATGTCAGCCTTTCTTATTTTTGGGCTTTTTATAATAGCCATTCTGACTGGTGTGAGATGATCTCTCATTATGGTTTTTTATTTGTATTTTTATAATAATTAGTGATAGTGAGCATTTTTATATGCTTGTTGGCCACATGTATTTCTTCTTTTGAGACATGTGTGTTCATGTCCTTTGCCCATTTTTTAATGCGGTTATTTTTGTTAATTTAATTTCCTTACAGATTCTGGATATTAAACCTTTGTCAGATTCTTTCTTTGCAAATATTTTCTTCCATTCTGTTGGTTGTCTGTTTACTCTGCTAATAGTTTCTTTAGTTTAATTTTGACCCATTATCAATTTTTGGTTTTGTTGCAATTGCTTTTGGAGTCTTTGTCATGAAGTCTTTTCCAGGGCCTATGTCCATAATGGTATTTCTTAGGTTTTCTTCAAGAGTTTTAGTTTTAGGTTTTACATGTAAATCTTTAATACATCTTGAATTAATTTTTGTATATGATGAAAGGAAGGTACTGTATCCAGTTTTAGTCTTCTGCATACAACTAGCCAGTTATCCCAGCACTGTTTTTGCCAGTGTTGTTCAAAAACTACATAGTTTTAGGTGTACAGCTTTATTTCTGGGTTCTCTAACCTGTTTCACTGGACTATGTGTCTGTTTTTGTACCAGTATTGTTCTCTTTTAGTTGCTGTAGCCTTGTAGTATAGTTTAAGGCAGGTAGTGTGATGCCTCCAGCTTTATTCTTTTTGCCTAGGATTGCTTTGGCTATTTGGGATTTTCGTTGTTGTTGTTCCAAATTAATGTTAGAATGCTTTTTTTCTAATTCTGTGAAAAATGTCATTGGTACTTTGATAGGAATAGCATGGAATCTGTAAAATTTTTTGGGCAATATGACCATTTTAACAATATTTATTTTTCCTATCCATGAGCATGGAATGTTTTTCCATTTGTTTGTGACACATCTAATTGGAAACACATCTTAAGTATTTCCTGAACTGAAACACTTAATGTTTTATAAATGACAATACTCCCCCAAATAATATATAAATTCAGTGCAATCCTTATAAAAACCATAGCTGACTTCATAGCATACATTGACAAGATGATCCTAAAATTCATATTAGATACTTAAGGGACCTAGAAATAGCAAAATAATCTTAAAAAGAACAAAGTTGGGGTACTCACATGTCCTGATTTTGAAGCCAACTATAAATCTACAGTAATAAAGAAAATGCAGCATAGGCATACAGATAGACATATATAGACTGATGGAATAGGTTTTTGAATCCTGAAATATACCATATGTTAATGGTCAGTTGATATTTGACAAGAGTGGTAAAACAGTTCAATAGGGAAAGAGCCTAGTAAACAAATGTTGTTTGTTTTGACAATTAATAACAAGTGTTTTCAAGGATGCGGAGGAATTGGAACCCTCATATATTGCTAATGAGACTGGAAAGTGATAAGGCCACTTTGGAAAACAGTCTAATAATTCTTCAAAAGTTAAAAATAAAGCTAACATGTGACCCAGCAATTCCATCTCTATGTATATACCTAAGAGAAATGAAACTATGTCTACACAAAACTTGTACATGAATTTTAATAAATAACATTATTCATGATAGCCAAAAATTGGAAAAAACTCAAATGTTCATTAACTGATGAATAATAAACAAAATGTAGTATATCCATACTACACAACATTACTTGGAAATAAACATGAATGAAATCTTGATACTTAAAATAACATGAATGAGTCTTTAAAATATTATTAAAAGTGAAAACCAACCACAAAAGACCACATATTGTATGATTCCATTATTACGAAATATCCAGAAAAGTAAAACCCATAGAGACAGATAGCAGATTAGTGTCTGGTTGCAGAAATTGCACAGGGTGGTGTTGACAGCTAATAATAAAGTACTTCTTTTTGGGAGATGAACCTATTATAAAATTATTTTCTGATTTCACAAGTCTGTTAATATACAATGAAACATTCAATTGTACACTTATATGGTTTGGTTGTGTCCCACCCAAATCTCACCTTGAATTGTAGTAATCCCCACATTTCAAGGCTGGGGCCAGGTGGAGATAATTGAATCATGGGGGTGCTCTCCTCCATACTGTTCTTATGGTAATGAATAAGTCTCACGAGATCCAATGGTTTTATAAGAGGGAGTTCCCCGGCACAAGCTCTCTCTCTTACCCTTCGCCATGGTTATGAGGCCTCCCCAGCCATGTGAAACTGTAAGTCAATTAAACCTCTTTCCTTTATAAATTACCCTGTCTTGGGTATGTCTTTACTAGCAGCATGGCAACAGACTAATACATACACATTAGATTGATGAATTACATAGTTTGTGAATTATATTTCAAAAAATTATGACTAAAGTCTTTTTATAAAAACACTCTAAAAATGCTGATTCATCCACCTAATTATTTTATCTCCAGTTCTGTGTCAAGGAGATGGAAGACAAAAGAGCCTCTCTCTTGCCACTACTTTTGGCAATATTCTAAAATATATTACATAAAAGAGATGACTTGCTCATTCAAAATCATTCATCTTAGCTGGATGAAAGTACTTAAAAACACAAAAGAAACGCTAAATACACTCGTGTAAGCACAGGGCCATCTACCTTTTGTTTTTCTACTTGCCATTGACATGTTTAGACTACTTATTTACTTTGAGGTATAAGAGTATTTACTTTGAGGTGTAAGAGTTACATTTTAACTTTCAGATTGATTTATTCTTCCATAAAAACAAAACATAAGAATGGCAGAGGGAACAACAATTTAAAAAGAGGCATTGTATTTCATCAAGGTGGCTATGAAATGGACTTCAGTCCTTCTGCTGATACAACTGGGCGATTACTTTAGCTCTGGGAGTTGTGGAAAGGTGCTGGTGCGGCCCATGGAATACAGTCATTGGATGAATACAAAGAGAATCCCGGATAAACTTGTGTAGAGAGGTTATGAAGTGACTGTTCTAACATTGTCAGCTTCCATTCTTGTTGACCCCAGCATATCATTTATTACTACATTTGAGGTTTATTCTACCTAATTCAATTGTACACGTATATGGTTTACCAAAGATGATTTTGCATTTTTTTTCCACACAACAGATTACTAAATGAATACATGATCTTCCAAAATATGTATTTTGAACATATTTTTTCACTAATGTAAGAACTTCTTTGGGAATATTCTGATTATACTGAAAAGTTCAGTAAAGACGTAGTTTTGAAGAAGAAACTTATGACAAACCTACAAGAATCAAGTTCTGATGTCATTCATACAAATGCCATTAGTCCCCGTGGAGAGCTACTGGCTGAGCTATTAAAAATATCCTTTGTGTAGTCTTCACTTCTGTCCTGGCTACATATTTGAGAATTATAGTGGAGGATTTCTATTTACACCTTCCTGTGTAGCTGTTATTCTGTCAGAATTAAGTGGTTCGATGACATTCATGGAGAAAGTAAGAAATATTATATATGTGCTTTATTTTGACTTTTGCTTCCAAACATTTGATATGAAGAAGTGAGAACAGTTTTACAGTAAAGCTCTAGGTAAGTCATGTTTTTAATTTGTGATTAAGTCCTAATTTTCCCTATGCCGTTAAAGGTGAATTTCTAGGAATATAAAATCAGAGGGGTGTGTTTTTTGTAAATGAAATGACAAAATGAAAATATAAGACGATCAATCAGTCTCACAAGTTCAATGGAAAGGCTGACATTATAGGGTGAGTTAGAATTCTGGGACCATCAGTTGTACAGGACACTCCAGTAAGTCATAATCCTGCAAATTCAACCACTGAGTATTTCTCTAAGCAATTACATATCCATTTTACAATACTTTTATTTTGTCCTTAAAATATTCATTAGAAATTTCAATAAATGTCTTGGTGAGGGCAGACATGTAGATTATATATACATTTCTACAACTATTTATATAGCATTAGGACATTGTTTCCCCTATGTAACTTAGTATCCTAATTTAAAAAATTGAAATATTTTTCTATATTATTATTATTATGAGGATTCTTTCACATTTGATTGAATAGTGTCTCTGTCCCAGATGCAAAAAGCTATAATTTGAGGTTTCTCAGACTTTCGTATTTCCTCAACAACTGCTTACAAATCATATATTTTAAGGGCTAAAATCTTGTTGAAGAGAGTGAACATATAATTATTAGTTTATACTTTAAAAACTGTATCTTTCCATGAAAGAAAATATGAACCTAAATAAGGCTGAGCACAAATAACTATTTTAATAATTTGTAAAAATTTTCCAGCTGTTACTTTCAATATTAATAAATAAATATTAGTCACCTAATATGAATCAAATGCAGTAGTGGTTACTATAAACCTTAAAACCTTGCAATTCATTTTGAGAATCAAAGATTAAGGAAATAGATAGCTTCCTAAATTGTAGAAACTAGACTGAATACTCTTGAAAAAGATATGTCTATGGTTATTGTAGGATTAACTAATGGTGGAATACAAAGAATTTTTTAATTTATAATGGTTACTTTTGTACTTTTAGAGAGAAAAAAAATCTATGTTTAATTCTACAGTGACTCATTTTAATAATCATTCATTATTATGGATATACTGATGTGACATTAGAGTCTACCCACACATTTTATTTACATATGAAGGAACAACATCTATACAACATATACATTATGTATAAATTTGCATATTTATATTTGCTTTAACAAGACACAAACATTTTTGACTACATTAATTCAAATAATTTTAGAAAATTCCCTGGCATATTCACATGACAATTTTATTTTCTTCAGGAAAATGCACTACAATTATCCGAGACAGTGGGAAAAGCTGAAATGTGGCTCATTCAAACCTATTGGGATTTGGAGTTTCCTCGCTCACTCTTATTTAATTTTTAATTTTTTGTAGGACTCTACTGCAAACATGTCAACCCCTGCCTAAGGTAAATCTATTCCTAATTGTTTTATTCTGTTTGCTTTGCATTTCAGGGGGAATGACTGTATTCTTCATTCCGAGTGTTTGTCTCATAGTGAGATAAATATGGAAAGTGGGGAAAGTGACCTGTGAATTAGAAACTGATGTATTTCTTTTCTGTACCATCACAAGTATGTGAATTTCATTATCATTACAAAATAACATGAGATACCTGGGAGACTTTGAGAATATAGCCAATTATATTCTCAAATATAAATATAAGAGTTAAATGAAGCTCTTATTATTCCACACATAAGAATCAATTATTCATTTAAAGAATATTTATAGTGACTAAAATATGCTAGAAGTGTCAGATTTGCAAAGAAACAAAGTAGACACAGTTTCTGCCCCCATACATTTTATCTTCTACTTCTAAAGGTAAAATATAAGCAAGTAATAAAAAAATCGTGTGAAAAGTGTCATCTTAAGGAAAGACCACAATGCTAATGAAACATTTAGAGGAGATTACAGAAAGTATCTCTGAGCCATTAATAATTGAGGTGAGCCCTGAACAAGATGCAGGGACAGGTGAAGGGATGAGAGGGAGAGGAAGAAACATAAAGAAAAGCAGGTAGAGAAGTAAGGACAACTCCCAAAGATCCTAAGTTTATTTGTGCAGGAAAAGGCTAAGTAACGAAGCAGATGATGCTAGTGAGGTAGGATAGAGCCAGATAACTACAGGAGTTTGAGCACATGTTAAGGGCATG
This sequence comes from Cebus imitator, assembly GCF_001604975.1. Lineage (NCBI taxonomy): Eukaryota > Metazoa > Chordata > Mammalia > Primates > Cebidae > Cebus > Cebus imitator. The sequence goes on along the minus strand of NW_016107909.1, from coordinate 358,672 downwards.
GGGAAGATAGTGAAAGAGTTAAACAAAAAAGAGATATTATCCCCCTCTCACACGGTGGGACTTCATCCGGGATTTCCCCTCTGGAATCCCCTTCCATCCTCTTAGTGGAAGCCTCTCTCTTCTCCTTTCTTTCTCTTTTCTTTACCTAAATAAAATCACCTTTCTGAAAAAAAAAAAAAAAAAAATATTTACTTTTACAAGCCTATAGCGTACCTGCAGTGGTCCCACCCCTTATTCTTTAAGAGGTTAGAGACCACTGGAGCCCAGGAAGTCAAGGGAGCAGTGAGCTGTGATCATACCACCATACTCCAGCCAGCCTAGAAAAAAAACAATTATAAAGAAAAAAAAAAAAAAAAAAAATGAGAGAGAGATTATCAGATTTCCTTTTAAAACAAAATCTCAAGCTTTAGTCACTGAGTTGACTGTAGAAGGGCAAGACTATAGAAAGGGGAATCATTTTAAAGGGAACTTTTGTAAGAATGTTCTTACGGGCCGGGCGCGGTGGCTCAAGCCTGTAATCCCAGCACTTTGGGAGGCCGAGGCGGGTGGATCACGAGGTCAAGAGATCGAGACCATCCTGGTCAACACGGTGAAACCCCGTC
>NW_016107909.1:352345-357716 GCF_001604975.1 Cebus imitator | reverse complement strand
ATAAAGAGGACTATGTATACTCATACAATAATAGGCCAACCTCATATTGTGAATAGTTAATATAGATAAAACACTTGAAATATCTCTGGTACATAGTGATCTAGAGTAATATTGACTCATCATTATTGCTGTTTTGTTTATATTACTAATACTACCAATTTGTGCCAGCCACTTTAGATATTATTCCTCATTTTATAGAAACTGATCTTTTAACACATTAACATTGTATTTTCAGCCAAAGTCCCAGAGAACAGATATCCTGTGGATTGGTTTAAAAGTTAATATATGGATCAGATGAGCAAGTGGAAATGCTAAAATTTTATTGTAAGGGTGAGGCTTTTCACCTGTATTCTAGTTTCAAAGAAACACTGTTCCTCAACAATACAAGTATATGACCTCAACTTTATTTTCAGACAAACCCAACATTTACTTTCTTTCATTTTTTAACTTGGGTTTTAATTAGGTACACAAATAGCAACATGAGAACAAAGCACTCTAAGGCTTGTACGTTATCTCTAGGTGAAAAGTTTTTCAGATTAATTTGCTTGTAGGATGGGATCACCCAAGATAACAGAGGCCTGGTCTAGTTTTTCCTGAAGAAGAAAGCCATTTTAATACATTCAATACTGACTTCTCCATTTTTCTCTAGAAATACTGATTTATTGTGTGGAGTTTCCAGTGTTTACCGATAACTGATTAAGATGGGCAGACTGTGGAGTTTTCTACTTAGTTCCAGGTGAATTCTTCACATTTCCTGGCTTTTAAAAGTTCTCCTTCCACAAATCTTCTATTACTTACCCACGTAAACCCCAGTCATATAATCTCTACCCTCTGACCTTGGCAAACATGATAGCTTGTTGTAGATAAGACGGAGGCAGCTAATCCCATACCAGCCAGAGACACTAGCTTCTTTATTTTTGAACCTCTAGCCAAAAAGAGTCCAATAAGGCCAGCAAAACCAGTAATGCCAAGTCTTGGAAAAAATCCAGGAGGTCCATTTTGGAGGTATTCACAGCTGTCTATCCCACATTGAACCAAATTTTGCATCTTAGGCTTAGTTTGGGAGTAGTTCCCTGACACAAACTTTTATATGGCTCACACTAGCTAGCGTCAGAACTGCAAGATGCCTTCTTCAAGTTCGCTCTTTGACTCCTCTACACACTTCAGTTGACCCTTGGGAACTGAATAGAGTGAAAGCTCATTAACCCTCATGGGATTTTTGCAAGATGAGTCCTTTTTGGGTGCTGTATAGATTTTGAAGGTGAACAAGTGGAGGATGGTTGGCCTCATGGACCTTTGAATTACCTTGAACATGTTGCTGGCTGCAATGACTTCTTCAGGCTTTACTTTCTTTTATTCCAGTATTTAAACCTATTCTTACTTGAGATCCCAAACTTTACATCTTAGAGAATACAATGGCGGTTTACCTTCTCAGAGGAGGTGTTTTCTGCCTTATTCCAAGACTATAGTACACTTCAGTAAAGCTCATTTGGGGAACATGCGTCTTGCTATATCATAGCTACTTGATAGAGAAGCAGAGAAAAATATACATGGCCTAGAGACCAAATAATTTCTAACACTTGTATCAGTCTGTCAGCATATAGGATGATACTCCTTATGAAGGAACACAAGAATCAACATATTCTAACATAATATCATACTTTTAAAATGTAAGTAGAAAGGAAGCATTCTTTATGTACTATATGATCTCTTAAGATATTATTTTTGCCTGTGTTCTTATTGGCAGCAATATAAAATTGAAATCTTATTCAAGTGTTAAGAGTCAATGTCCATTTTGACTGCAAATTGTTTAGGCTTTATATGGTAACTTTCACAAGGTAAAATGCTGAGGCAAGTTTGGTAGAATTTCTAAACAATTAACCCCTATTCTTGAAAAACTTCTTCATGAACGTAAAGGGAAAGTGATAATGTTGGTAACGGGGCGGTGGGTGACGAGGGGCAGCAGAGGAGGAGGAGAAGGAAGACACAGAGAAAGGTAATAACGGTATAATGGCAATCATTAGCAATATTAGCTGTTGTTACCAAGTTGGCAAAAACAAGATTTGAATCAATGTCATAAAGCTTGTCCTTTCATTCTTTGTATGTGAAACAATAAATTTTATTGTGTTTATTTGAGGTAAAATGTGATGTTATGGATACATATACATTATCCTAAAATGGTTACTACCGTGAGGCAGGTTAATGTGTCTGTTGTCTCATACTGTTACTTTTTGGTGTGACAACAGCTGCTAAAATCTACTTATTTAATAAAAGTCACTAATATAATACAACTTTATTAACTATAGTCCTCATATTGTACATCAGATCTCTAAACTTGTTCATTCTACATATCTGCTAATTTGTATACTTTGACCTACATCTTCCCATTTCCCCTTTCCACCCACCACCCCTGCTAGTGGCAACCACTGTTTTGTTCTCTGTGTATTTGAGATCTTTTTAAAAATATATATTCCACATGAAAATGAAATCATGCAATATTTTTGTTTCTATCTCTGGCTTATTTATCTTAGCATAAAGTCCTCTCTGTCCATCCATGTGGTGGCAAATGGTAGCATTTCCATCTTTTTTATTTTTATTTTTTTAGATGGAGTCTCACTCTGTCTCCAGTGCAGTGGCGCAATCTCAGCTTACTGCAACCTTCAACTCCCTGATTCAAGTGATTTTCCTGCCTTAGCCTCCCCAGTAGCTGGGTGACATGTGCCACCACTCCCAGCTAAATTTTTTTTTTTTTTTTGTATTTTTAGTAGAGATGGGGTTTCGCCATTTTGGTCAGGATGGTCTTGATCTCCTGATCTTGTGATCCGCCGGCCTTGGCCTCCCAAAGTGCTGGGATTACAGGCATCAGTCACTGTGCCCGATGCATTTCCATATTTTTAAAGGCTGAATAATATCACACACACACACACACACACACACACACTCATCTGTCAATGGACAAAGATTGTTTCCATATTTTGGCTATTGTGAATATTGTTGCAATGAACATGGGAGTGCAGATATCTTTACAAAGTGGTGATTTTCATTTCCTTTTGTTTTATACCCATAAGAGAGATTGCTAGGTCATATAGTAGTTCTATTTTTAATTTCTTTAGGAACCTCCATACTGTTTCTCATAATGACTGCACCATTCTGCACTCTTACCAATACTGAATTAGGGTTCACTATTTTCTCCACACTTTCACCAGCATTTTTTGTCTCTTGCATTTTTGGTAACAGCTATTCTTATGGATGTGAGATGATATCTCATAGTGGTTTCATTTGTATTTCCCTGATGATTAGTGATGTTGAGCACTTTTTAATATGCCTATTGGCTATTTTTGTTTTCTTTAGAGAAATTTTTGGTCAGGTCCCTGCCTATTTTTTAATAGGGTTATTCATTTTTTTGGTATTGAGTTGTAAGAGTTCCTTATAAACTTTGGGTATTAACCCCTTATCAGATATGTAATTTGCAAATATTTTCCTAATCTGTAGACTGCGTTTATATTTTGTTGATTGTTTCCTTTGCTGTGAAGAAGCATTTTAGTTTGATGTAATCCCATTTATATACTTTGCTTTTGTAATCTGAACTATTAGTATGATATCCAAAAAATCACTGCCAAGGCCATTGTTGAAGAGATTTTTCCTTATGTTTTCTTATAGGAATTTTTTGGTTTCAGGTCTTACATTTAGGTGTTTTATCCATTTTGAGTTGACTCTTGCCCTGTATCTCACATGTATAGTGAGATAAGGGTTAATTTTCATTCTTTTGCAGGTGGAAATACAGTTTTCCCAGCACCATTTATTGGAGACTATACTTTCACCTTTGTGTTCATTTGGTGCCCTGGTCAAAATTTAGTTGACTATGTATGTTTGCATTTATTTCTGTGCTCTCTATGCTCTTCCATTAGTCCATGTTTCTGTTTTTTACCAGTATAATTCTGTTTATTATACCTTTCTAACATAGTTTTAAAACAGGAAGTATGATGCCCCCAACTTTATCTTTCTCAGTATTGCTTTAGCTGTTCAGTTTGTGTGTGTTTATCTGTGTGTGTGGTTCTGTATAAATTTTAGGATTTTTTTCTATTTCTGTAAAAAATGCCATTAAACTTTTGGTACAAATAGTGTTGAATTCATGTATTGCATTATGTACTGTAAACATTTAAAAAATATTAATCCCATCAGTAAATAAGAGATATCATTCCATTTATTTGTGTATTCTTCAATTTCTTTCATCTGTATGTTATAGTTTTCATTGTACAAGTCTTTTACTTCCTTGGTTAAATGTATTCTTTTGTTTCTGTGTGTGCTATTATAAATGGGATTGTTTTCTTGATTCCTTTTTTAAGCTAGGTGATTAGTTGTCTATAGAAATATTACTTTTGTTTCTATGTTCATTTGGTACACTGCAACTTTTCTGACTTACTGTTCAGTGTTTTTTAAGCATCTTTAAGGGTTTTCAACATATAGAATCATATAATCTGCAAACAGGAATAGTTTTACTTCTTATTTAGATGCCTTTTATTTGTTTAACTTATTTAATTGCTCTGGCTAATACTTGTTACATAGAAGTGATTAGAGTGAGAATCCCTTATACCAGATCTTACTGGAAAAGCTTTCAGTCATTCCCCATTGATTATAATGGGAAGGTTTTATTTTTCTAGGAATTTATCTATTTTTTTCTAGGTTTTCCAATTTGTTGCATATAATTATTTATAATTGGCCCTTATAATACATTTTACTTCTGAGGCATCTAGTGTAATGTCTCCATTTTCATGTTTGATTTTATTTATTTGAATCTTCCCTCCTTTTTGTCAAAGTCTAGCTAGTGTTTTGCCAATCTTATGTTTTCAAAGATTTATTTTTGCTTTTATTCTGATTTGTGTTATTTTCCTCCTTTTGCTAACCTTGTCTTTAGTTCTTTTTCTACCTTTTTGAGGTATAATGTGCTACGTGCACTAGAAAAGAAATGCATATTCTGCTGCTCTTGGATGTAGAGTTCTATGTCTGTCAGTCCATTTAGTATAGTCTGCCGCTCAAATCCAGTTATTTGCTTAGTTTTCTGTTTGGTTGAGCTATTCAGTGTTTAATGTAGGGTACTAAGGTGAAAAGAAATTATATTCTGCTGCTCTTGGATGGAAAGTTCTACGTCTCTCAGATCCATTTGGTGTTGACTGCAGTTCAAGTCCAATATTTCCTTAGTATTCTGTTTGGTTGAGCGCTTCAGTGTTTAATGTGGGGTATTAAAGTTGCCTACTATTGTATTGCTATTTTTTTTTTCCTTCATGTACATTGTACATTTTTTTTTTTTTTTTTTTTTTTTTTTTTTTTTTTTTTTTTTTTTTTTTTTTTTTTTTTTTTGAGACAGATTCTT